>NW_005322998.1:0-1363 GCF_000412655.1 Myotis brandtii | reverse complement strand
ACTTGTGTCCTTGGATAATCACTAAAACACTCCAAATCTCAGCTTTTTTTTTTTTTAACTGCGTGGCTTAAAATACAATTATAATTGTTGAAGAGTATAGGAGGTGTGTGTGCAAGTGGCCAGAGTGTCTGGCACACAATAGGAGTGAGATTGTGGGCTCTGTCTTTTGTAAGTGAATGGAAAGTTGGATAGAAACAGGCTGTCTCTGTCCTATGGGCCTCCCTGACAATGAGAACAGCTGTCCCAGGCTTTCATCATGAAAGACCGGGGCTGGGAACAACGTCACCCTTGGAGAAGCGCTTTGAACCTCTTCTTGATGAAAGATGAATCAATGGTCAGCTTCATTTCAGCGGCAGGTCCTCTAATCCCAACTTTTCATCTAGTTTTCTGCCTTGGCTGGAACCCCCTCTGTTCTCCAGGATTGACCCTGAGAGGGTTGCTTTGAGGCCCTGGCACCATAACCTGGACTGACCCTGGAGCCTGGATTCTAGTGGCATTTCTGAAGGTTGTTGGCAGCACTCGCCCATTCAGTCTCTGCCCTTCTGGGCATCCTTGGTCAGCCCTAATCTCCCACAGAGCCCAATAGCCCTAATCTCCCACAGAGCCCAATAAAAGAGATTTTGTCCAGGAAAGAGCAGTGGGTTAGAAATAATCTTGGCTGCTCTTTGCAGAGCAAAATCAGGGAAATCCCTGTGGGAACTTGGGGTAGCTGCCCAGTGCTTTCCTGACCAGACCTCTTGGCTATGTTGGACTTTTCTACCCTCTCCCCCATCTAATCCTTCAAGGAACTGGTTGGGGACTGATGTTGCTCTGCTTTCTGCCTGGGTCTTCTTCAACTCACCCACCCCAAATAAGCCTACATTGGTTTTTCTCCTAAAATTCAAAGAAAAGACCTCAGAATCTCATTCTCCCTCAGGTCCCACCCTGCACTTCAGAAACATCTTTCCCTGTTCGTCTGGCCAGACACATTCATTCCTCTTGGACTGATGGAGCAGGTCTGCCCTGGCCTCTCAGAGTGTGGATTCTGTTACCATGGCTGCCTTCCCTCGATGCTGGTCCAGTCCACAGGTGCCCTGCATTCATGCTAGCTCCATCTCCTTGTCCCTGGATGTGTCTGCCATCTTCCCAGCATGGCTGGCAGGCAGCCGGTGCCTACCAGCTGTGTGGGCATGGGAGCTAATAGGTCAGAAGCAGGATTTTAGGACATCATCTCTCATTGCCCTGTGGACTTCAAATTTGGATATAAAATATTGTGTAGGTGAGCATGTCCAAAGCTTCCTTCGAGTGGTGCATGAATCACCAAAAAGCTACAGCTCAGTGGGGGACAGTCCTTCTCAACATCCCTCTACCACAATACACCTTT
>NW_005322997.1:0-1363 GCF_000412655.1 Myotis brandtii | reverse complement strand
TCTCTCTCTCCCCCCTCTCCAAGATCTGGACCGGCTGAAGACCATCACAGACAGAGTCAGAGACTGAAACTCAGGATCCAGTATACAAACACTAAGCTATGGTCAGAGAACCAAGTGCAGAACCTGCTATCAGACCCCTGAGAGCAACACTCTCCCCAGTCACAGAATACACAAAGCAGAGTGCTAGATGGGTCCTACCTGCGTCCCTGGTGGGGTGGCAGTCATGAGGGGCAGCGAGAAGCTGCTGTGCTGGAACATGTGGCTGCAGAGAAAGACGGGTTTACAAAGACCGGTTCTGCCTCTCTGTACCTGCAGCAGGAACACTGAGACCCACACTTTCCTATCTCAGAGCCTTAGCCCACTGGTCCCCAATGGTGGCAAAGCAACCTGAAACCCCATGGACACATTCTCCTACAGAAGTGTTGATTCTCTTCATTTCTGGCTAAAGACTAAGGCAGTCATGGAGGGTTCTGAGGCACAGGCTTTGAAGTCCAGCAGCCAGGTTTCAAACTCTGGCTGCATCACTTACTAATTATGTGACTTTGGCAAAGTTACCTAACCTTTTGAAGCCTCAGTTTACTAAAACAGGGATATTGTGAATAGCTCTTACATCTCAAAGGGTTACAGTAATATTTACATGAGTGAATCAATGTAAAGCATTGAAAACAGTATCTTGGTTCACAGTAAGTTCTCAATCACTGTTTCATTGCTGTCAGTAGTATTACTACTACTACTATTATTATTATTATTTTGTGTACTTCAGGTGAAGGAGGTAGAGAAACTGTCCTTGGTTCCCCTACTCTCCATTTCCACTTCCAGAAGATTTATTTTATCTGTCTCTTGCAAAACCTGCCATTCTGCCTTCACTACTTCTTCAGAGCTATTGTTACTCATTTTTCTGGGCTAAAAGTCCTCCTTGTCATACAAACCCTAGCCAGTCTTGAAAATGTCATGTCATCATTAATTGGGATGATCCTTCCAATATATCAGACCCTCTGGTTCTTAATTTCCTGATCTCAGATGATCTTGCCCTTCACAACACCGCAAATACCCTTTCTCCTGACCACAGCAAGGACTCCAGCATCATCAGAATCGGCACCACTTCCAACTCTGAAATGCAAACATTCCACCCTGAGATCACACGCTCCTATCCCCTCTCTTCCTTATTCAAATAGCATTCTCCTTATAACATTATGGTCCACAGGGCATTGGGCCCGCTGAGTGTTTATCTTCTTCCATCTTCCTCCTGTTTTCACTTCTGCAACTTACAAGCAAGAGTCTAACATTATGATCATAACCTCTACTACATTGTTTCTCTCCTCCTCCATTGTATTTTCCTTGCAAAACTCTATGCCTGATGAAC
>NW_005322996.1:0-1363 GCF_000412655.1 Myotis brandtii | reverse complement strand
AAAGGAAACAGAGAACTTTCTGACCAGGCGCTGGCCTGGGCTCACCCCTCACTACCATCGAATGCACTTGTGTAAAACTCAGATTCTCCTAGTCCTGCCCCTTCCCCGATCCCACCCCTATCTGCTCACTTCATCTCGACTCTTGAAACGTGAGGACATCTTTATCTGCTCATCTATGGAAGCACAGAGCCGGGGCGGGGCGGGCAGGGAGGAGGCAGCCGGGCAGCCGTGCTCAGGTAGAGCAGAGGGCCGCACTGGGCCAGGTGGGAAGTCGAGGCTGGCAGGCTGCAGCGGCGATGGGAGCTCAGGCGCCATCCCTAAGGAGCTACTTTCACTTTTCCTTTTCGAAGTTGCCAGGCAGTAAAAGGAAATTGCAGGGATGGGGAAATAATAAGAAAGGCTCTTTGTTTCCCCCCAGTCCGAACTCCTAGCTCATCAAACCTTGGAAACGCGCACTGCAAAGCGCCTGTTCCCATTTTATAGCTTATTTATGGGAATCTATTTAAAGGGAATTGCACTTTTCCGCTGTGTCCCAGCGCGTGTGTCGGAGTTGTGTCTCCCCTGGCTGTGGGGCTGTCTGGACTGGGTGCTCTGGTCTGCCTGTGTCAAGCATCATGCTAACCCCTGCCCTAAGTCATCGGTGTTTCTCTTGTCTGCGTGATCAGAGGAATCAGATCTATCATGTCGGAGGTGGGAGCCCTCTGAGGCTCAGAGAGAGGAGGCGTGTCCAAGATCACAAATTAGTGTCGGCGTTCAAATTAGTGTCAGCGTTAGAACTGCATCAAGTTTCCTGACTTCTGGCCCAGTGTATTTTTTTTGTTATTTGACTGTACCATTGCTCAGAAACCTAAAGGCCATTAGGGTTAGCTTTACCACCCCCCACCCCCCACTGACAACCCTCTCCTTCAAAGTCTCCCAGTCATGGCAACTCGAATTCCATTGGGCTGGTATAGTTGGCATCAGCCCCTCCATACTTCCCAAGGCTCCATCTACTAGGGCCCTTGCCCTACACCATGTCCCTTCGAGCTCAGCAAGCCCCACTAGAAGCACTGAGGTCCCCTTGCCCCGAGTCCTCTACCAGCCACCCTGAGGGCAGGAGCAGGCTGGGGAGTCAGACAGACCAGGGCTCTGGTTGTGGCTCCACTGTGCCAATTCCTCTCTATAATAGATGTTCCTCTCGGTGGCAGGTGTGAGAACAATGGCATAATGTACGACAAAGGGCTGGACCAAGAAAAAATGCATTAAAGCAATGTGGGCTCCTTCCTTTCCAGCCCTTCGGTACGCACCTGCTGTTCCCTTCACCCAGAATGCCCTTCCCTGCCTTCACCCCCTGGCACGCTTCTACTCACCCTGCAGGCTGCTG
>NW_005322995.1:0-1363 GCF_000412655.1 Myotis brandtii | reverse complement strand
CAAGGTAGGGACACACATTAATTTATAAGTGAAAAAATTTCTTTAGCCCGCCTGTGAAAGATGGCTTGCAGGGGAAAGGAAGAGGTGACTTTTGTAGTCCTCCCCATAGGTGATGGGGCTTGGACCAGAGTGGTAGTGATGAGCAGCAGCGGCTCAGTGGAGCGCCCTGTGAAGGTAAAGTCAGCAGGAGTTGCTGAGAGACAGGCTGCGAGGGTAACAGAGAGAAACAGAGCTGTCTTCTAGGTGGTTGGCTTGAGCAACTGGAAAGATGGTGCTGACATCACACTTCATGGGAAATATGATACTTACAAGTGGGGGGACATCAATAATTAGTTACGAAAAAGCTTTCAGACATCGATGTGTGATGTCAGGTAGGCGGGATTCTGCCACGCACTCATCTACTCACTTCAAACAGGCTTCTGCTCTTGTAGAGTGACACTCAGATTTCTCCAGATCACCCCCTAGCTGTCCTTGAGGGCAGTTCTTTCCTGATATGGGACCCGATCCAGGAACACACGTTGCATTCAGTTGTGAGATCTCTTCAGTCTCTGACCCGGAGCATTTCTTCAGGCGTCTGTTTCCTCTAACGACCTTGACAGTCTGAAGGTGCCGGCTGGGTGCTATGTAGAATGCCCCTCAGCCTGCATATGTGTGATGGCTTATTCATGGTCATTTTAGATGCATATTTCTGGCAGGAGTACTGCATAAATTATGTCGTGTTCTTTCCAGTGCATCGTATCAGCAGGCCCATGGTATCACTTGGTCCTACTCTTGATCTTGTTTACTTTTATCACTTTATTAAGTGTTGCCTCCCAAGTTTTTAAATGATTTTTATCATTTCCCCTCTTATAATTAATAAGTAATCCATGGGGTGATATTTTGAGGTGGTAAATACCTTCATTCTCGCCAAATTTTCACCCGATGGTTTTAGCATCCATTGATGGTCTTGCCTGAATCAATTTTGATATTTGCAAAATGATGACTTTTTTTAAACTGAAAAATTCCTCCTGCATCTATTAGCTGTCATTCTACTGAAAGGAATCGTTACCAGAAAACATCAAAGTGACATGTATCTTTCTTATTAGACTATGAGCTCACTGAGAGCCTGCACTATTGTTTTTTAACTCTAACACCAATTCTGTATGCAAAGTAGATGCTCAATAAATATGTATTAAAATGAACTGTATTAAAGCCATCCTTCAAACTAGGGAAATATTAAAAATGCCTGCCTTTGAAGGTTTCTGTGAGGCAAATGAGAGTTTGTACACGAAGAAGCCTTGTAGCCTGCAACAGGCTCTGCATATGGAGCTGTGATCCTCACCAGGGGCCTGGCCATGCCTACCCCAGGCTCAGGGTGGGGCCC
>NW_005322994.1:0-1362 GCF_000412655.1 Myotis brandtii | reverse complement strand
TTATGTAGTTTCATCACCAAACTTGTCTTCTAGTCATTACTATTCTTTTCCGACAGAGCAAAGACAAAATGTTGATAGTAATGGGCAGAATGTCCAATAAGCAGGACTTTTGTTTAAGAAAGAGAACCTTTCTCCCTCGTGTCACATGAGAAATGTACCCTTCCGTGGCACTTTGTAAATGAGCTCTCGGCTATTGCTGGCCAGTAAGTTCCCAAGTTTCAGTTTTACCATTTATTGGCATCCAATAGAGAACCAGAGAACTTTTATTTGGAAATACAGTTGGAAAGGATTGCAGAGAGCTCAGGCAGCAGTAATTGTTCTCTAGTTGGGGGGATTTTCACCTTTTCTGTGCTCTGTAACTAGCTGGCGCTCTTCCAACTGTAATTTAGATTTACCGTGAACTGTAGGGCTTTTTAATGTGTGTGGTAACTTCTTTTGAAGCCAATAACTTCTTTTCCTCCTTGTGCAAAATTTTAATTTTGCACCTGCTTTTCTTATTTTCAAACTCTCTCTAGTGCCTAGATGTTTATTCTTTTAAAAAGGTACATTTTATCAGTGGTTTTAGCGATATTTAAAAACTTCGGAAATTTGGTCAATTTGGGTTCACTCATGAAACCTTTCTAATCCCATTATGAGTTCTGATCAGTAATGACTACTACGCTAGGACGGCTTCATTAAAATTACAATAGGAAATGCCTCTGAACCTTCAAACATCCCAATTTATGCTCTTTTAATCAAACAACAGCAGGCCAGAGTGACTCTCAGTGAACTCATTAAGGAAAGCGGGGTTCATTCCGGCAAGGATTTTATTTTCCAGAAGATAAAAAAGGTAGAAAATTTCTATGTACAACCTCATCTTATAGTTGTTCACATCCTATCACCAAATACTCTATGTTGTTATCAACCGGATGGTTGCACAAATATTATTTGCATGAACACGTGAACAACCAGATGCACTTTTTGGTCTTCTGATTCAATTTATTAAGATAGACAATTATTTCGTTGTTGTTGTGAGAAGGTAATTCTCCTCTGGAAACAAAGAGGAATAAGAATAATATTGACCTAGAAAATCAGCTCAGTATTCAAATTCATATTTTGTTTACATGTACTTATGATGGTGATGATGAATGTTAGGTTACGTTTATTTTCTAAAATCTAAGGAAAGACTTTTCCTTGGAAGAATGCAAGAAGAAATATACAAGGTCATCAAACACAACAAAATTAAAAGAATGGCTAAGTTCTGGTGGGCAGAGGGGCATCAGTATTTACCCCAAATATGGACAGAACAGAAGACTAAGTTAGGGACAGGCATTTAATTTTTTTTTTATCCTCACTCAAGGATATGATTTCATTGATTTTAGA
>NW_005322993.1:0-1362 GCF_000412655.1 Myotis brandtii | reverse complement strand
CCAATCCCCACCTGGCTTTCTCCCACAATCTAATCTTCCTTCCCTCCTTAATGCCAAACGCATCAAAGACACTGTAAACGAAGAAATTTGTAAGGGTCTCTTATTGAGAAGCATTTTTCTCAGTCTGTTGAGATGTTGCTTTTAGGCGTATCCTCTGTTTGGACCAAATAAACTCTAATAAACACAATTTTTCCCACAGGGACGCTTCTTAACTGGACCCCAGCCCTTTCTGTGTCCCCCAGAGGACTGTGTTTCTCTTGAGTTTCCCACATGTTCGGGGAGCAAGGTCTCAAATCCACAACCCTGCGTCTCCAACCTAGCTCTTTCTGGGACAAGACCCTAAATTTGTAAGGATTTATTTTGTGTCTATGGGTATTTTACTGGAGAGGAAAGCCGAGAACTTGAAATCAGATTGCTTGGAACCCCCTTCCCTCTTTCCCCAGGACCTTCCCAGGGCACAGGCATCCTGAGAAGTTCTTTGGATGGAGGTTCCTCTTTCGAAGCTTAACTGGATAATCTGTACTGTCACACTGCCCCTCCCAGGGTCTTGTCACCTTGAGAAGATGCATTGACTAAGTCTTCTTTTTTCAATAGGGATAAAGTATACTTAATAAGAGCTTGAAACACAATAGAAAATACTTTCAAACAGGCAAGAAAGAGGTGACTTTCAGAAAAAATAAAATATTTCAGTATTACATTCCATTTGTATAGAATTCTTTCTATATTCCTCTAAGCATGTATAGTAAGTTTCTGAGATACATGGTTGGCTTTTCTTTTTTTTTTTTTTTTACTTTGGGTGTTTTCAAATCAAATTGCAAGGTTTAGACTTGCAGAGTAGAGGCGTTCAAGTATTTAATTATTTACAAACCAATGTTTTCCCTGGAAATACAGTTAACTGACATTTTCCTGAAAATAATAGGCATCAGAAGTTTTCTAATTGGCTAGTACAAGACCCTGACAATTTTCTTCCTTTCCACATGAGGCTGCGTGTATGTGATTTTGGTGAATTATTTAAACACTGGGCTTTTGTGGTTCCACAGCAACTCCAGTGGGGATTAGAGTCCTGTGGTCAGTGACTCAAACCAAGACTTCCTTGAGCCTGGGAAGTTCTTAAAGACCCAGTTAATCTTCCTGGGGAACCACCCCTGCAGGTGTCCTACGTTGGCAGGAGCCTTTACCCTGAGAGAAGCTAGAACCCTGGAAAACTGGGGGTGCAGGTGCACAAGGGGAAGGGAGTGAAGGAAGAGGGTGATCCCGTTTTTGCGTTTATAGTTTCTTCTTTAATCCACACCCGAGGATCGAGGATATTTTTCCATTGATTTTAAAGAGAGTGGGAAAGGTGGGGGGGGGGGGGGGGGAAAG
>NW_005322992.1:0-1362 GCF_000412655.1 Myotis brandtii | reverse complement strand
AGGCATGTGCCCTGACCAGAAATTGAACCATGACCTGGTTCATAGGTTGATACCCAACCACTGAGCCATAAAAGGGAGCTCTCTTTATAAAGAATATATATCCAAAAATGTTGCCCAGCCGGCATGGCTCAGTGGTTGGGTTTCAACCTATGAACCTATGGTTTGATTTCTGGTCAGGGCACTTGCTTGGTGTATTGATAGCAAGGCCTTTGTGCTCCCATTGGCCTTGATTATCCAGGGCTTGGCATGGTTCCCACAGGGGGGTAGAGGATTGAGTAAAAAAGAAACAAAAAAGAGAAAGTGCTCATGGACACGGACAACAGTGTGGTGATTTCGGGGTGGGGTGGGTGGAGGGAGAAGGGGGTGTGGGGGGATAAGTATTGATGGGGAAAAATAACATAAAGAAGAAAAAAAGAAATAGTCTATTTAAATCAGGAAGTCAGTTTACAAAGTTGGAATGGGGTGGGATAATCAGAAGGCTGGCATGAGACCCCCAGGCCTGGCAGTCTTGGTAATATACCCACTGTCAAAGAACACGCTCAGGGAGCCCAGCTGAAGTGTATGCAGTCTGGAGACCATTCAGCTACCTTGAGCCATGAGGCTAGGGATCAAAGAAGACTGTGAGCTCAGGCTGTTGGTGAAGTTTGATGATTCACTTGGGAGATGCTGAGGCCTGTGTGTCCCTCCGTGCTCTCCTGCAGGCAGCTCAAGTTGTCCAGTTCATCCTCCCCTCACCTTGGCCCCCCTCACAACCTCACGTCCATTGGACACTAGTGCAGTCTTATCCAGGATCAAGAAACCATTAAACTCCTCTGCCACCTGGGAGCTTCTTTAACAGCAGAACTGCTTAGCAAACTCCTGGTACAGATGGAAGGATTCTGCCCCCTTGGTCATCTGCTCAACATCAGCCCTGGGCTCCAGCCACTACTGAAAAGGCCTTAACCTCTTCATAGAGCCACACAGACTCAGTTTCTGCCTCTGCCTACATATTCATCCCGGACTTCTTGGCCTTGCTAGGCTCTCCAGCCTGTAGTGCTCGGCTTCCACAAGTTTCCAAACACTGGCCTCCAGCTCTTCTCTATTTCCAGCTCCTGCACTGCCACCTGCTAGCTCTGCTCCACCACCTGACCTGTACCCACTGCTCCTCGATCTCTTGCTTAGTCTTAGCCACCTGAAATTCATAGGCCAGGTCATCCTGTGCTCTATGGCTGTTGACCGTGAAGTCATACACGGCCTTCAACAGCTCGCAGTCCTACTGCGCCTTGGCCAGTACCAGCAGACACCTTTTCCTACTTGCCTTTGGCTCCCGAATCTTAGCATCTCTCTTGGCCTCTGTTTCCCCAATCTGAGCATCCTTTTGGT
>NW_005322991.1:0-1362 GCF_000412655.1 Myotis brandtii | reverse complement strand
CTGTTTTTATCCATGGCCATCAACTCTCTAATTATGTAAATAAAAGTACAGTATAAATCAACCTTAATTTGCTCTCACTTTCGTAATCATCATCAAAGCAACACTCTATTCATGTTGAGTTTATAGAAACATCCTTGACCATGAATTTCAGGACAATAAATTATCAACTGATCTCAGACATCTGAGACTCCTTTCCATTCATAATCCCACCAATTAACTTTACTGCTTTCTATCCCTGTGGGTTGAAATCTCCTGGCTGTTCTCTTTTCATTCTTCTGGATGATTCTGACTTTTGTCCAGTAATGTCAGAAGCTGTCCCTGTCAATAATAATAATCAGGAAACAGAAGACAAACCAAAATTAGACAAGATGAGGTGAGTTTAATAAAATCCCACTTTTAAACACACAGGCAAAGTTGGGCAGGGGGAAGGGGAATGCAATGATGCAGTGCCCCAGGGTTACTGAGAAAGACACAGAACAGGAGTAATAACAGAACTCAGAGGGAGTGCTCTCTGGAGAGGTCCACCTGAGAGGAACTGCAGGGGGGACAGAGTCACCACAGAGAACCTGCAGGAACCTCCTTCCAGACTCCAGTTCTCTTGTTGGTGCCTCCCATCGACAAGATCCAACCAGAAGCCATAGGACAAGAAATATTGCTGATAGAGTCCATACAGGGCATTCTTCCAGGAGAGGGAACGGGAAAGAGAAGAGTGGAGAGTGATCTGGAGCATTGCATGTAATCATTGGCTAATTGCAATCTCTGAGTCAGATACTCTTCACAGACAGTTCTCAGATCAACCAAAATATTCAGGGCCACAGAGAAAGAAGGAGCACGTTAAAGAACAAGCATACAGCTTGCGGTTCATATTGCAAAAGACATTTGCGATGCGGGATCAGATTCTCATTCCAGGTAAATCCCTGGGAGGATTTCTGTAATTTCTTCAGGTTAAAAGTTAATCATGACTATGTTCATAAATTTGTCAGACAGCATGACTAATAGGGCATGAGAATCTTTATTAAATAAGCCTCATTCGTTGCATCTAAAACACAAACCCAGTGGGTTTCTGAACTGCAATGTCAAGTCCCTCTGCTCCTTTGCTCCCTCCAACCTTGTTCTGTCCCTGCTCCCATTCCAGGTCACTGTTCAGCATACTAATGCCAAGCCTGCTTTTACCCAAAGTGCCTGTTTCGTATGCTGTCATATATATACTGCGGGTTGGATCTCAGCCAGTGGAATTAAATGAAATGGCTTTCTGTCAGGCTGAATACTAATTATGTCTTCATGCCAAAGCTAGGTCTGCATAATGACATCATTTGCAAGTAGGCTGGAGGTTGAAGCTCAGACTTTGCTCTGATATTTATG
>NW_005322990.1:0-1362 GCF_000412655.1 Myotis brandtii | reverse complement strand
GCAACAAGTACCCATTCCGTGTCTGTGACACAGCGCTGTGATGTTAAAGATGATTCCTGCACCCACTTCGGGGGGTGGCGGGGGCGGCGGGGAGGCTGTACACCCCTGACTTACTGGCATGAAGTGAGCAACAGGATTTGCTGTGGCCAATAAAATGTTAGTGGGTGTGACTTGTGACACCACTAGGCAGAAGTTTTAAGCATTATCACATCGTTTAGCCATTTTCCGTTTTCCCTTGGCCATGTGACCAGCATGTGTTATTTAGAAACTGCTTTTTCAGCCTGGGTCTCAAAATGAAGAGGAAATGGGGCAGAGTTAATCCTCAATGCTCATATACATGAGTGAGAGGTACACCTGAGTTGTTGTAAGCCTCTGGTATAGCTGGTTACTGCAACACGGGTTGGCCTGATCTTCCTGATACAGTGTGTAATGTGGAGAGTTTTCAGAATGTTGACTTTACACGTTTCTCATTCTGGCCTCACCACAAGCCTATTTGGCCAAGTTTACTTTCTCCATTCTACTGATAAATAATATCAAAACTCAAAAGAACTGCTTCAATTCCAAAAGTCAGAAAGTCACATAATAGATGAGTTTAGGTCTTCTGCAGCAGACCCATAGCTCTTTCTGCTACGTCAGGTGTTATGGGTCGAATTGTGTTCCCCAAAAAGATACATTGAAGTTCTATCCCTCAGTGTCTGTGAGTGTGACATGATTGAGAAACAAGGTCTTCACAGATGTCATCAAGGTAAGATGAGGCCATTAGTATGACTGGTGTCCTTGAAAGAGAAGAGACACATACAGAGACACGCGGGGAGAATTCCATGTGACAGAGGAGGCAGAGACTGGAGGGATGCAATGGTACATCTACAGTCCAAGGATGACAAGCACAAGAAGCTAAGAGGAGGCGTGGGACAGTTCTCCCAAGAGCCTTCAGAGAGAGTGTGGCCCTGCCAACACCTCGATTCTAGGTTACCGGCCTCCAGATCTGTGAAGAAATAGTTTCTATTGTGTTAAGCAAGCCACCCAGCTTGTGGAAATTGGTTACAGCATCCCTAGGAAACCAACACACCAGGACTACCTCAATCTCAGGACAGAAACCACCGGAGAGCCTCAGTACATAGGTTTGGGGGTGGCAGTAGTCTGTCTAGGAAAACCTTCATTCTTCTATTAGCAGCCTAGTCACCATCCCACCTTTCTAGTTTCCAAGAGCTGTCATAACAACGTGCCACAGCTGGTGGCTTCAACAACAAAAGTCAGATTTCTCATAAATTTGGAGGCTAGAAGCCCAAAGTTAAGGTGTCATCAGGGTTGGTCCTTTCTAAAGCCTCTCTCCTTGGCTTGTAGATAGATGGTCATCTTCTC
>NW_005322989.1:0-1362 GCF_000412655.1 Myotis brandtii | reverse complement strand
GGCCCTGCTCTCCACTTCCTTTAAGAACTGGGCTCCTTGTCAGCCACGGGACTGGTATCCTAACCACACAGCCTTGGGCTACACCCACTCCCAGGCCTGGGCACTCCCTTCCCCCTTCTCTCTGCTTCCACATTACATAGCATGACGAAGAAAAAGTCACAAATAACCTGGCCTACCATGAATTCACTTCTCTTCCTATGACACTGCTGGCTTACTCAAAAATCCCTCAGGGCCTCCTCCCACTAACTCACCAGGCAATAAACTATTCGTTTGTGAGTAAAAATAGATCCACTACTAAAAATAGCACAGGGAGTATTTGGGAAAACTTAAAGTTCTTATTCTGGGAAACAGCCAGCCTCAAAAGTAATACTGAGCAAACAAAAATGCCATCCCCGAGCGGCCAGGCCACAGCTGGGGCTGTTACTTCCCCTGAACGGCACTCCCACCCCTTCACAGCTACTCCACACACTACCACCCCACCTTCCATAGTCGCCCCACCCACACACTACCAGCTAGTTTGCTTTTGATACTAGTTTATAACAGAAGAAAACCATTTTCATAAATAATCAGATAAACATAACCACATCATAAAATCTTCAGGCTTCTGTGGCTGAATCCTATACATCTGTACATGTTTTCTTTTTTAAAGTGAGTTAGAGGGATGAAAGCTTTCTTGGCTGACTCTCCCTCGAGTCAAAGCCCTGAAAGTGAGGATTCTGCCTGGTTCCAAGCTGGCAAGTCACCATCCGTCACCACTTGCCCAGGCCCGGAAAGACCGCGCCCTGTCCTCACCAGGGTGAGGCTGCAGGTCTGTAAGGCCACCAGGGGCTCAACTGCAAGCTGAGAGCAGATGAGTTCGGGTAGTTAATATCCACTCAAGCTCAGTATTCATGAAAACAGCCACCCTTGTAGCACTGAGACTGCCTGGGTCCTGCTCTTGACATGACTGGACATTTTTGCAGGAACTGGCAGGAGTTAAATACAACCCCATCTGAATGGCATTACTGCACCACCACACTGAAGGTTTCCGAAGCTGTGCCAGACTCTGATCACAGGGAAGTGCCAACACCCATCACCAGAGAGGAATGCCATGGCGGCAAGGAGGAAGGGGACAGAAACTAGGTGGCCTTCACTTGGACACTAACAATTTTCCTAACAACCTAAAGCCTGAGATCTGGGGGTCTATGGGCTTATAAAATATAAAGGCAACATAGAAAAACAACTGGTGCCAAGTGCATCCGTTTCTTAAAATACATGTATAATTTAACATAACCTGCACTTAATTCATGGTAGGGACTCAAAGCCCATTCATATTTCAATTAAGCTTAAAAAATCTTGGTCTTCAAGAGAATAAGCAAAATC
>NW_005322988.1:0-1362 GCF_000412655.1 Myotis brandtii | reverse complement strand
TCATAGACACGGACTCTTGTGGCAAGCACTTTTAGCACTTTTACCTACTTAAACTCCAATAATCCTATTAACAGTACCATTTATGCAGATGCTTAAATAAAGAAAAGAAAGTTTCTACATGAACATGTTTGTTTGACGGTTCTGAAAATTAATACTGCCTCTGACAATTACTATGGGCATTGGAAAATAGCTGGTTGCTCTCAACCTCAGTTTTCTCTTCTACAAGATGAGAATTCACTACCTAACTCATAGGAGCTAAAGGAGACAAACTCACTACAGTGCCTGGGACATAGTAACATATTCACTTAGGACTTCATGGCTCAGAAGTTTATTGTGTGCTTACTATGTACCACAACTGTGTTAAATTGGGTACAAGGGTATAAAGGCACAATTATGTTTAAAATGTCCTGTATGTCACAATAGAAGTGGGAATAAAATTAAGCAAGCCTTGAATTGGGTGTTTCTGGTAAGGATAGAATACCAAAATGTTTTATGCCAGAGTATCTATTTTCACTCTATTGGAAAGTTTTTCTCCCTCATGAAGTTGTTTTGAGGAATTTAAGAATGAAATTATATCTGTAAATCTTTACTCAGTGTCTGGTACAAAATAATCATATAATAAATGCTGCGTATTCTTAATATACTTAAGAGGAGATTTAAACATCTAAATCCAATAGGATTTAACTGGGAAAGATGGAGGAGAGACAATTCAGGAAAATGTAGCAGTATGTGCAAAGACCTGGGTGTGTGAGAATGGCACTTAGAGCAGCTAAAAAGATTGGGTATGCTATTGCATCAAGTAATAAGTTAAGAGCAAAAGGGATAGAGTTCAATGCTCAAGCTATATGAAGGCTAAGTTGAAAAGTACAGACATTATTCTAAATTGTAGTAGAAACTCACCATAAGTTTTTAACGTGAAGAGTTGACATAATCAAATGTAGAAGAAACAGGTACTGCATATTGGAATGAACAGTATTGGCTTTCAATATCTCATCTAATCCTTCCAACATAAGATATTAATTGCCCTCATTTTACAACTGAAGAAATTGAGGCATAAATAAATAATTTGCTCAAGATCATACAACCATGCTAATGAAAAAAAAATTCTAACTTAATTTAGCTTGAACTTTAACTTCTATGATACATTTCTTTCCCATCTTAGTAATCTTAGAAAGATCTCTCTCAGTGTAGAGAGAGAGAAAATTGGAGTTGGCGGCAGTAAGAATTCAAGAAAAATATCATGTGGACTAAGATAGTGGTAGTGAGATAAAAAGAGCAGCAGATTTGAGATATTTAGAGTCAATAGTGTTTGCTATCTAATTATACTATACTAGAGGCCCATTGCAGGAAGATTCCTGCAAG
>NW_005322987.1:0-1362 GCF_000412655.1 Myotis brandtii | reverse complement strand
CCCTGACCAGGAATTGAACCGGTGACCTCTTGGTTCACAGGTTGACACTCAACCCCTAGCCACACCGGCTGGGGTGGAAGTTCATTTCTGAAACAGAACACTCAATCAGATTTCTGCATGAGTTTCAGAGATGCCACCAGCCTAGAGTTGCTGGGGGATAACTTGTGTGGGCCTTGAATCCTCTGCTCCCTGGGTAAAGGCTCTAGGAGCCAGCTTCTCTATGTGGATCTGCTTGCTAGGTCCTGAAATAAAAACACAAAGACACACACAGACTAAACCCTTCCAAGTGGACAGTGCGAAGTAGTGGTCACAGCATGGATTTGGGGTCCAATGACCAACATTCGAATCCAGACCTTGCTACTTGGGAGCCCTGAGACCATGGACAAGCTCTCTGGGGGGCGTTTCTTCAACTTCCATGAGGAAATAAGGTGGTGGGGGCTAAATCAGTGCACACAGCACATCTAGCACAGGGCTGGGCATGGAGGCTTTTCCTCAATGCTTGCTACCAACTGTTCTCTCTCTTCTCCCAATTCTGTGTCCACCACCACTGTTAGTTTCTTAGGCTGCTGTAATGATACCATGAATGGGGTGGTCTAAACGAACAGAAATCCATTCTCTTAGTCTGAAGTCAACTGTCAGGAGGGCCACGCTCCCTCTGCAGGCTCCAGGAGCGGGTCTCCTCCTTGAGTCTGGTGGTTGGCCACAATCCTTGGCGTTCTCTGGCTTGTGACAGCGTAACTCCAGTCTCCACCTGTCTTTACATGGCCCTCTTCCTTCTCTGTGTCTGGGCCAAGATTTTCCTCTTCTTACAAGGACAGCAGCCACTGCATTAGGGGCGGCCTTAATCCAGTATGACCTCATCTTAACTTGATTACACGTGCAAACACCCCTTTTCCAACGAAGGCCAAAATCACAGGGATTAGGGCTTTGCAGAATCCAACCCACAACAAACAAACACCGTCTTTGTCTTAGGCCCCAGGGAGCCTTGCCTGCATCCCAGGTCAGGCGCATTTTCTACAGTCACCTGCTTTGCCAGCTGCATAGCTTGTCCTTGTCATCTGTGAGTGGATCCTGCCGACAGCTAACCTTGGTTTAGCAACTTCTTCATGGTATCTGTTCAGTCCTGTGTTCCCTTGATGTGTTTTGTGGTTGAGTAAATTTTGCAGATACCTGATAAAAAGGCAGGAGATACGCTTACCTTCCTCATTTGCTGTGCGGCTCAGGAGACAGCCTACAACATTGAAAACTGTTATTAAATGTTTGACATGTTCGTAAATGTCTCCTCTGTGTGGAGAAGCTCTCAGCTGATCACAGACACGGTGAGAGCAGCCCAGTGGGGTCAGTTTGATGAAGGGTCCTGGC
>NW_005322986.1:0-1362 GCF_000412655.1 Myotis brandtii | reverse complement strand
GAATCTGCCTTTGCCATATTGCACTTCTCAGAGTTCTCATCTCAAAAAGCTTTACATGATGAATCCTACACTTAGATAAAAATATTTCAAAGCAAACGTTATTGCTCATGAAAAAATGTATTGATTCCCAGCCACCTATGAATTAGCATCCATTATATTTATCAAGCCAAACCATCAGCAGGATAATTAAATTTTAAATTTTGGCTTACCTCTAGCCAGAAAGAAAAGGCACTATAACATTTGGGCCAACAATAATTTCCTCTCCCCAGAACTTTAATTTCCTCTGTCTATACCTGTCTCTTCTGGACCCTAGGAAGGCCCACAGATTATCTCTCTTAGATAAGTACGTGCCTCAAGAAGTGGCATCTATTTCAAAGTTTTAATGATTATAAATGAAACCCAACGTTATCAGTTCCTCGCACCAAATGTTTTGCTTTTATATTGAGTAGAAAACCTGGTAAACAATGAGGGAGAGATGATTTTTTTCTGAAATGAAATGTGGATTATGTTTATTTCAGAGGTTTTAAGGGGAACACAAATTAGGAGTGAACCCCAAGACAGGTGTTATTTGAGGACCTATGAAAGCAGTCAGAATCTTTTAAGCATTTAGTACCATTAAATGCCCCTTGCTAATACTTCTTCTTTCTATAAAAGATGATGCACATAGTTGTTTTGTCATCCACCTTCAGTGAGGGGCATTGCAAGGAAATCCCAATGAAACCTGATTGTGCATTTATTCCGGGAATGTAGAGCATCCATGAGAGAAATTTCTCTTAAGTCTTGATACCAAGAAAAGCTATTTTCTCTTTAATAACTAGTTTGGTTTTTGTCACTTAGGCATTTGAATAACCAATTATTTTTTCTCGTGTTCTAGACACTGGTCAACTTAGGGACAAATTGCAGCCCACTTTTAGCAACTGAACAATGTGACATGCATTTGACGGAATAATCCTGCTCAGCTTTATATTCCCAAACCTAATTTTCCTTTGGTCTTGGTTTTATCATCCTTTTTTAAAAAACATCCAACTACATTATTAAAATAAATAATAAGTACCTATGATTTAAATAATCACAAAGCCTTTTTAGAATAAAATAGTTTCTACTAGGTTGTTCTTTTAATGTTATGAATATTAATGATTGCAAGCTATAGTAAGGAGGCTTGAGGTAGAAGAGACCTCCACTTTAAAATGTAGGACAGAACAAACCCCATAGAATTCTATGGCCAAGTCAACCATTATGTTAAAGCCCTCAATGATCCCTATAGCAACATAGTTTCTAAACTGGGTCCTGTGAACCACTGAGTAGGTGATTTGCCAATAAATTTACCTGTTCCTCTCTAGGTCCATCCACTGGGAACTATTA
>NW_005322985.1:0-1361 GCF_000412655.1 Myotis brandtii | reverse complement strand
GGTTTGATTCCAGGTCAAGGGCATGACCCTGGTTTTCAGGGTCCATTCCTGTCCCTGGATGGGGATTGTACATGAAGAAACCAAACAAAGTATCTCTCTCACATTGATGTAGAGCTCTCTCGGCCCCACTCCCTCCGTACCACTCTCCCGAGATCAATGATATATATATCCTCAGGTGAGAAAAAGAAAAGAAAAAGAAAAAGTTGTACTTTGTTTCTTTAATAAAGACAATAAACGAGTGTGATCCTTCACCCCTGAAAGAATTGTACTGTTCCAAATGAGCTACTAAGGAAAGAAAACAAGACCTCCAAGATAATACAAAACCCATACTGCATATAGTCCTCCCTGTGGCAAATGGAAGTAAAAGTAGAGTAAATCACAAGGCGGCCTTTAAATCCAATCCTGTCACTTACACACAGTCTATCTGGACACTTACCATAGCTCTCATATGAACCTCTGTAAGAGCCTCCAGTTCGATATTCAGAATAATATCTACCAGGACTGCTGCCACAGCCATCAGGATCACTACGTTAAAAAAACACGGTATTAACTATGTCCAAGTTAACAACTGCAGTGTGCTACTGGATAAAAAGAGAGAAGGCTTTTAAACACCTGTGTCTCCTACAGGAGTGCTCATCTCCAGGACCTGAAAGGCCATGGTCACGGTGTGCATCTCCCTAGATGGTGGGCCATAATGCTTCCTGACTCGGGAACCTGGATCATCTCTGCCGGAATAACTGAAGGAAATGAAGCAGAAGTATTTTGAAATCACCTTCTAAGACACAGAATAGGGACACACTCTGACTACACAGATAGGAAAATGCAAATGGGCAGAAGGCTTCAAGAGACATTTCTCCAAAGAAGACACACAAACAGCTAACAAGCTCATGAAAAGATGGGTCATTAGGGAAGTGCCAATCAACCAAAATGAGATACTTTATTCCTAAGTAGGTTCCAATGTTTGAAGAGGAAAATATCAGGGAATGTTGGGGATTTAGAACAACTGGAATCCTGTGCACAAGGAACAGAGAGGTGACAAGGTCTGGCTGCTGTTGAAAATAATGGAAATTAAGACTCTGGATATACTACATGCTACTTAGTTGGTCAATGGTAAATATTTAGTGTTATGATGGATGAGTTTCACCTCACCAACAACAGTACCTAGTATACATTAGGTGTCCTTATGTTTTGTTGCCGGTTACCTATAACTAGTAGTGCCATCATCATCTCTTGGAGACATAATGGCACTTTCTCCTGGAAGGGATTGGCTCTTTGCAAGGAATGCCTGCATAATTCTCTCACACGTGACAGCGGTTCTGTAAATGACAAATACTTACGTAAGGATATCACAATGGAGATCA
>NW_005322984.1:0-1361 GCF_000412655.1 Myotis brandtii | reverse complement strand
CCCAACAATGTTATGTGTTTAGCTTCAACTGGATGTCACTAACGTATCACATTTATGAAAGTGGATTAAGCAGGTACTGGCCAGGGAGGCCATCTCTTAGCAGGCTGAAAAGTACACAAACACTAGGAAGTAGCCAAGGTCATGAAGTTCATTCCTCGTGGGATCAGGGGGAATACTGAAGGGTCTGCTGGTTGAAGAACTGAGTTCAAGTCCATCTAAGCTTTTAGTCTCATCCTAGGAGCTGACCTTGAATTGAAACTACACTATTATTTACATAGCATATTAATCGACTACTGCTATATACCAGGAAGAACTTATGACAGATACTTAATAAGTGTGTATTTCACTTTTATTATGAGCAAGAAATAAAATAACTCTTTCATATTTTATTCAGTAATCCAACAAATATTTACTGAGCATTGTGTGCCTCTGTGTCTTGCAATACAATAGCCATTGGAACACCAAAGTGAAGGAGAATAGGTCCTTATGGGACTTACAGTGCAGTGTGATAATGAATAGATGAGAATAAAGTGAGGAGAAACAAATCTTCCATGTGCTAATGAAGGACAATGGAAAATATTTGAATAGGTATGCCCAGGAGAATGGCCTCGTGTAAAGCTTAGCCTTGTATAGAAAGCCCAAGAGACAGAGGCAAGGTATGCTCATTCTCTTTTAGAAAAAAAAGCATGTGTTACTCACTTTGTAAATCAGAGCCCTATGTCTTTTCTTCTGTCTCAGATGTCCCCAGATACAGAATATGGTGTTTGCATTTTTGTGATTTGTGTTTAAATTTCTATCATGAGTTTGTTACCTTCTATTGTAAAATTCCAGTTGAGCTCGATGCTGTGTGGTTGTATCCAGCCTAGGTCAGGCTGCCAGCCCAAGCCCGCATGTTTCAAATTGGTATAACTTGCACAAGTTCAAGAATCACCCTTCTGTTTATATTTCTAAAACAAAAGCTCACGGTTTATAAGCAGTCATAGCATCACTTGGATTATAGTCTTTAAAGTGTTTGCTAAGTCTGTTTGTGTGTAATAAACCTGGTGTTTCCTATCAAGAAGCCAATCTTGGCTCACATTTTAAGAGGCCAATGTGGATACAGGGGATTCACCACTCAGTTGTGAGAATCTTGGACCACAGGAGTAGAGAGGGATGTGGGAAATGTAAAAAGAAAGAAAGAAAGAGGGAGAGAAAGAAAGAAAGGAAGAAAAAGGTATCTTCAGGGTATTTGCTACATTTCTAAATCAAATGGTGAATGTAAAGCTCAATAAAAAATTTGGCTGGTGAAAGGCAAAAGATAGTTTGAGAAAATATTGTAGGAATATAATATATCTATATCTCTATCTATCTATCTATCTATC
>NW_005322983.1:0-1361 GCF_000412655.1 Myotis brandtii | reverse complement strand
GCCTATCGGGTGGCTCTCTCCTTCCAGACTCCAGGCCTGGGTGCACCCTTGGCCCGTCTCCCCTCCTTTGTCCATCTGCCATGAAGTCAGCCAGCTTCCCTCTCCCTCCCTCCCCACTCAGGTCTGACTCTGGTTCACAGGCACAAAGCTTCCTTTGACTTCACTTCTCTCGGCTCTAATCTGCTGTCACTCAGGAGCACAAAGAACATTCCTCAAATGCTTCCATCACATCACTTCCTTGCTTTGAAGTTGGCTGAGGTTCTCAACTGCCCTCAGATCAAATCTCAATTCCTAAGTGTTGTTAAGGCCTGTGGGTAATGTCTCCCCCCTCACACCTAATGGCCTTTATCTCTTATTACACTCTTCCCGTCAGGCAAGTCTGTTTGCCACACCTTGGCTAAACTGCCTTCTCTGTCTGGAATTTTTTCATTTCCAATTCCGGCAAAAAGAGCAAAAAGCTCACCTTTACTTACCCCCATATGTATTTGCATATCTGTCTTCCCCACCATTAAAAGTAGTTATTTTAACTAATTAAAAAAAAAAAAAGGAGGGGAGAGAAGTCATGTGAGCAATGTAGCTGCCAATATAGATCTGACCCCATGACCACCTGGTCTAGGGGAACAATGTGATGGAAATTAAACCGCACACTTCCTCTTCAGTATTAGAGGCCATGGTCAAAGTTCAGGGGAGATGGGCGACCCTAGATCCCGATCCCTCAGTGAGATGCCCCGTGTGGCCAGGCTCCTCAAGCTGGGGTCTTGGAGGGATCTTCTTAAGGGCATGAATTCTCCACAGGAATTTTTTATTTTTCATCTTCATGCTGATGCTTCTTCCATCCTTCTATCTACAGACATGCATATTAGAGGTCAATTGAAGGATGACCTTACAACCAATGCTACACAATTTCAATGCCTGCATTGTGTCTGTGACCAAGGGGCATAACTGAACAGCTGTGGGCAAACAAGAAAAGAACGGATGTGGGGTTGATGATAAATGACAAGAGAAAATGACCAAAACTGTAAGGACAAACATAGCAGTGACTACAATGAAAGTGGTGGCCACCCTTGACAGCTAGCGCTAGAACTGGGTGATGTAAATATTTGCACTAAACAGCGCCAACTGCACACTTGGGGTGGCAACAGAGCTCACGCAAAGTGGTATGACCTACAGTTAAATGAATAAAGTTGTATAGGTGTGTATTTACTGTTTAATTCCTGAATTGGTTTAGGTCAAAACTGGGGGTTGAACTTTCTTTTTTCATTAAAGGAAACCCATATATCACTCAACATTGAGCAACACTGATTCCATTGATCTGTTGGGATGCATTACCTGAGTCACCGTTGCTTGTACAAGCATCTCTC
>NW_005322982.1:0-1361 GCF_000412655.1 Myotis brandtii | reverse complement strand
GACGCTCTATCCACCGAGCCAAACCAGTTAGGGCTCATCAGTGCTTTTTGCCAACGTTTGGTCTGGAAGCCAGAGGGGGTGGTAAACTGTGGAGAAGAAAGGAGGGTGGGGCTGGTGTTTGTATGTACCTTGTATTTGTGGTCACTCAGCCATGCAGCACGGTGGGAACTCCTGCCGCAAGCCAGACACAGGGCTAGGCACCTGGCAGGTGGGCTTCTTAACAATTCATACAATTTTCATGGAAGGCCAGGTAGTTTGCCGGGTACGGGGAAAGAAAAAATGGAAGCGCTAGGCATATAGACAAATGCCTGCAGCGCACTGTGCTAATTATAATAAAGATTGTGTGAGGTCTAGTCTCTACCTTCAAGGAGTGGAAGATTTATGGGTGCGTGTGTTTGCAATTGTGTGAGTGTGTGTATGTGGGTGAGCAAACACATTGGGTGTGCGTGCAATGGAGGATTGGGTTTGGTCACATGTTGGCGGTGAAGGTCCCATATATTCTATTGTACCCAAAGGTGTGTCTTGGGCTAATAAGGGTTAGGACGTCCTGTCCTGCAGGAAAAAAACTGCTGGGCTGTTTTGTAGAGTGTCCAGGGTAAGGGGCCATTTACTACGAAGCTGCTTTATGTACCAGGCACTACTGAGTCCTCTACAGGCCCATCCTTTAATTCTCCCAACAATCCTCCAAGACAGGTACTATTAATACCCCACTGGGCACTTGAGGAAACTGAGGCAAAAAGAGACAACTCACAGGGCCACAGAGATAGTAACTGAGCTGTGACTTACCCTCTGTTTGCCTGATCACAAACCCCTACCTCGTCTCAATACCCAAGATGCGGGATGTAGAATAAGGTGAAGTTTCCTGAGATGTTTACATGTCATTTCCCAGTTCTTTATTATTCCTCCCTCAGCCTCTTTTCTCTTCCCTGGGTGGCCACTGGCTTTGCTCCTCTTCTTCCTGGCCCTCTGTAGCTCTCCTGCCCTAATCCTTCCCCCATTTCCCCACCCCTCATCGCCTTTAGCCTTGGTGGAGAGGAGGGACACTGGACTGCTCTGAGCCAACAGGGAGGGAAGGGCTAGGAAGCAGGAGGGACAACAGGCAGAGTAGTAGGTGCTAAAGAAATATTGCGGTTGAACGATGTAGGTGAGAAATGGAGAGGGCAGGGGTGAATCTGTTGAGGCCTGCATATTTTCTAAGGTTCTGTTGGGTGCAGGCCCTGGACAGTCCAGGAAAAAGCCTCAGAGAATGAAAACCAGAACCTCTGCCTCCATGTGCCTGAAGGCCGGGAAACAGGCACCCATACAGAAAGAATCCCTTGTGCCCGGCCGGTGTGGCTCAGTAGTTGAGCACCGACCTATGA
>NW_005322981.1:0-1361 GCF_000412655.1 Myotis brandtii | reverse complement strand
CAATGTCACTCCAATACATTTTAATTAATATATAAATGAAGCATTTAAAAAATCTGAGTGTGAGTTGTAATTCAAAAGAATTAAATAGATGAGACTTTTACAGAGCCATATGTATATGAGCATAAATACTGGAATTGTTTCCATAACATTCAGTCTATAGAGATTTGTTTTGTTCCTCTTTGTGCATATACTTCAGCATATAATCTCTTAATACAGAGGGGATGAAAATTCTAACAACCTTTTTATCTTCACGTGATGGTGAGCATTGCATTAAGCAAGCAGAATGTCACTTTTTAGATGAATGGGTGAGAATAATATGGTGAAAAGTTACACAAACTACCTGTAGCATTCCAAAGCCCAATTGGAAGGAATTGATTTATGTAACTATTGTCACAAATGCTTTAGAATTTCTTCAACTTTTCTTCTTGGGTAGTTGAGTCATAAATGGCAGTGATCTACTGAGTCATTTTCAAAACGAAGATCTTGTGCTTTCACTTTGCAATGACTCCAGTGTAAACCGGCCACCATCATCTTGTACCTAAAAATTTCTCCACATATTTCGTTTTTATAAACATTATTTTTAAATATTAAAAAATAGAACTCCATTGTTTCAGAGAACAAACATTTATATATTTGGGCAAATTTATGTTCCTACATGTATACTCTTAAAAGTATTCTTTAAGGTGGTCTATCATCACAAGAGTAAATTTTCCTGAAATTTCTGAGTAACAAATATATTTGATGTTTCCCCTTGAGTTTTCTTTGTTCATGATCCTGATAACAACACAAATTCTTTGAGAATCAAATAGTGATCAAATAGAATGAATGTGTGTGGATAAAACCAGCTACTACTACTCATTAGATGTATTGATCTATCAGGTAACAATCACCACATCACATTTATTAAAAGTATAATAGTGCTTATAAACATTAATAAGGTCTGCAATGTTTTCAGATGTTTTGAAACCCTCAAATAAGCATTGAAAAGGAAATTTGGAAGAAATTGGAATTTAAAAGGCAAACCTAGAAATCTAAAATTAAAGTGAAAATGGCCCTTTAAAAACACCCTGTGATGGCAATTGAAATTATTTTAACTAATTAATATCAATCATTCTATGTTCAGACATATTTGAGGGATACTATTCTAAGGAGTGCTTTCTGCTAATAATACAGTAATGTTATTGCTATGCCTTAAAGATATTTACCAAATTTTTAAAAAAATCAACGCCAATGTTGCCTTTAAGGAATATGAATATTCTTCTGGTCATACTTATGGAATATAGCCTCAGGAAGAACTTTACTACTCAACTACAAATCAATTAGGGTCCTAAACTATGCAGCAAGTGTATAACTCCTACCTA
>NW_005322980.1:0-1361 GCF_000412655.1 Myotis brandtii | reverse complement strand
TCTGATCCAGGAATGGGGCTGTCAGGACACTGGGGCTGAGATGACAAAGATGGTTGTGTCCAGCACTGGGTTCAGGTATATACTTCTAGTTGACTATCAGGTGGTGGGTAAGTGTAGTGTGCCTTGAGTCTTGCTTGCTTCTTCTCTGTTTTTTTCCACACATAGATCACTTTCTCCTGGTCTTTATGGTTTAGAAGAAGGCCAGGCAGAGAATTCTGAAGTTCTCTTGAGGGTTGGCCTGGTCCTCTACTCCTGGGTATTAGCATCCCCAAAGCCATGCTCTGTGCTGACTCGGGCTTTGCTCTCTGAGCGCTGGATGAGAAAAGGCCTCCTCCAGTCTTTGACAGCCTGAGAATGAGGTCTTCTGACCCCCATTCATGTCAAACCTGAAGCCTCCCACATTTGGGCTTCTTCCCATAGCTTGGTGACCAACAGAGCAAGCTTGTGGAGTGGTCGTATAAAGCATCCATTGATTTATTCACACATATGACTTCACTGAAAGCTTGTCTAGGTGCTCAGTAACTTCTTGTTGGATTGGATTTGTCTGGCCCTGCCCCAAACAGCTGGTGGTCCTGTGTTACCTGAGCCGGGCCCTCATCTCTCCATGATTCTCTAAGCTGACTCTCAGTTCAGAACTAGGAATATAAATCTCATGGCTTAGCATTTGGGCAGCATTATGGAAGACAGGGTGCCACAGTCCCCCTTCAGCTGTCCCTCATTGTGAAAGAAGACGAAAACCCCTCACTGCACCCATGTTCTCTGCGGCCCTCTCTGCCCCTTCTACGGGAACGGAATGGCTTGGTGCGGAGGGAGAGAGCTCTTACCCCTGATCCCACACGGCCCTGCCCCTGGTTGTGAGAGTCAGTGCCTCTCCAGTTTAGAAGTGCCCACCACCCACAAGCAGGCTTTGTCGGCAGCAGTGAGAAGAGCAGCCTGGGCCTCTGAAGGCCGGGCCTGGGCCTTGGTCAGAACATGACTCTCCCTCAGGCACTCGGGCCTTGGGCCTTGCTGTGCCTCTGGCCTCCCAGGTTCCCTCTTTGCAGCACTTTGCCGAGTTTCCCCAAGTCCCTGAGCCACTGCCTGCCATGGCCCTTCCTGGGGTTCTGCCACGTTGGCAACCCGTCTGAAACTGGCTGCTGCCAGAAAAGCGGGGCAGCGGGGAGGTATCCACAGGGAGAAGTGACACTTGGCAACCAGGAGAGATGCCAGGAGCTGGAGGCAGAGGGGCCTTCAGAGGGGGAACAGGGCCGTGTGTCCACAGGGGGGCAGGGGCGCTGCTCCAGGCACCACGTGAGACCCACCACAAGCATGGGGCTGCTTGGTGCTGTCTTCACGCTTTGATCTGGAAAGGGCCGTTTCCC
>NW_005322979.1:0-1361 GCF_000412655.1 Myotis brandtii | reverse complement strand
GCTCTGTTGACTAATGAGTTTGCCGACCACTGGCCAATGTATAGATATGTCTACATGCATATATATGTAGAAACTTTAATGGCAAAGAGAATGAAAATACCCACACAAAATTCTGTCATCCTATCATCCTCAAAAGCTAACAGCGCCTTAGATGTTTACCTGTCTCAATAGCATGAGTTTAAAATGCTCACCCTGATTGTGCTTTCCAGCCACGCTTTCACACCTCCAAAGCTAAGTGCCTACGTGGATGAAGCAAAGACATACGCAGCCGAGTACACCCTGCAGACCCTGGGCATTCCCACCGATGGGGCCAGCGCTCCCACTGCAGCAGCTGCTGCTGCTTCTGCGGCTGCTTTTCCAGGTATGAAAATATTGGGCCAGAAAGGGCACCCTGCAGAGAGTGTCTTGGAAACCCTTCTTGGTACCATGGACTCATAGAGTTGTTTGTAAACTCCACCTACAATAAATGCGATTTATACCATGGGTGACCAAAAAGAATTTGCCAGATAAGTGAACCATTGAAGTCTGAGGCAAGAGAATAGAGCTGGGCAGCAGAGTGGGTTGGGTCTAGGGCCATGTGATCTTGAATGAGCCATTCTCTCTGCAGCTGATTTGCTTTGGTTTGGTTTTTACTTTCAGTAAGAACGTTTGGAACTACCTATTAACAGCTGATGTTTATCTGAGCTCCTACCATGTGCCAGGCACTCACCTAAATCTCCAGCATATTAGTACTTTAGGTTATCTCAGTAATGCTCACCACGCCACAGAGGTAGGTTCTAGCATAATGCCTGTTGTATAGATGAAGAACCTGAGTCCTGGAAAGATTAAGTCAGTTGGCCAAGGTCAATCAGCTTTTAAGCAATCCTTGCACTTCCTCCCCAAATCCCATCTTCAATTTTACTTTTGTTACTTTGATTTATGAAAGATGTGTAGATTACATTTTTCTTAAATTATTTTAAGTCAAAAAACTGTGGGGGGGGTGAGAGAGTCAATATGTGCATAATCAAGCCTCATTTTATCTGTTCTATAACTTTTGTTCAGGACATATGCTGATTGCTGAAAATAAAGTCTATCTGTAGATCAACAAGCCTTCAGGGTCACATTTAAAGACTTTTCCGCATTTATCATATACCTACTATAAATGCTGATAATTTAAAAAATGAATCTTCTAGAGAGGGGACCAAATTTCTTTTGGAAATATTTTCTCAGCATTCAGTTTGAATAACTCCATTCCTTTTTTTTTAAGTAATAAACGTTTATTTCTTTTCCCTTAAAAAATTTCATTCTGACTTGTCACTGTATCCAGATACCCCCATAAGCCCAATCAGAGAGTTCTGACTAGACCTGGAAATATGGCATTC
>NW_005322978.1:0-1361 GCF_000412655.1 Myotis brandtii | reverse complement strand
GATAGCGAAATAAAATATGTACGTTCAACCTGTAACTTTATGTCTATCCTCTCATTTAACGTTCGCAATAATCCTATGAATTCGGTACTATTTTCATCTCCCTTGGCACAGGCAAGAAAAGTGGGCCTAGGAAAGCCATTCATTTTCTCAAGGTCCCAAAGCTAAGAGTGGGAAATTCAAGGCACAATGGGCACAGGAAGTTGAATTTATGTGTGTGCTGTTACCCAAGGAATGAAAAATATCTTCCACTATCTCTGATCATAGAAAGCACTCAAGAAGAAATCTATTTGCCATCTGTGGTGGTAGCTTAGAATCCAAAGGGAAAAATAATGATAAAATCTTCTGAGTATTCTATTGTGCGAGAAAATCTGCATAGAACTTCAAATTTTCAAAATAAGTTTGCAATATAGACACACTCCCCCGCCGCCCTCGATTTATGGAAGGAACCGTAGTTGGGAAAGGTTAAATCACTCATGATTACTTTGATTTGTGTAAATCCATGGTTTATAATATAGTAGTTAATTGTTAGGTTCTGGAATCAAATATAACTGCCCGAATCACTGCATTGCCATTTGCCATCTGATCTGGCTCCAGTTCCTTACTGTCCATATGAGTGAGTATTCTCAAATAGAAAATGAGGATCATTGAACTGAGTCTGAAATGACAGCTCTTCTAAATAAAAATGAAGTCACCATGTGTCATGTTTTATGTTATTCGCTGATGTATCATAAGCCACACAAACAGTGTCCGACAACTGTACCATGTGTGCATGCCCACATGTGTGTATGTGTGTGTAATGAAGGCATATGTGATATACTAGTAGACCTATTATTTAACGCAATATATTTAAATGGCTTCCATAACCCACAGAGAAGTGCGTCTCCCCTCTGATAGATAAGAACTAAGACATGGTAGTTTCAAAACAGTTAGGTCTCCGAATAAGTATTCCTGAACCTGAAACGTCATCCCTTCAGTATTGTACCACATCTGAAGCTTCAGTCCCTCTGTGAGTGGTAGCCAGTGCGTGAGGCGAGCGTTGGCTTTACTGCTGGCCGTAGATTACAGCAGGGCAGGAGGCAGAACACCTGCCACCTGAGCTGCCAGCCTGCCCCTCACACTGCGCGGCTCAGCAACATGAACCGAAGCACACGTTTCAGCAAAAATGCACCCAGATTCTGTTTAAAGGCACATTTAGCAACATGTTTCTGGGTAATGTTTTCAAATAATTATAATAAAAATGTAAAATAAAGATGCTTGAACCATATCATATATTCATTCATGTTTAAATGTATTACATCATGTGTAGGTTGTCATAAGATGTTATTAGCCTATATAATAAAAGGCTAATATGCAAATAGACC
>NW_005322977.1:0-1361 GCF_000412655.1 Myotis brandtii | reverse complement strand
GCAGCTCCAGAGCCCTTCCCTCGGGAGGAAGTTTGGGCATTGCCTTTCTTTCATGGAACCTGTGTTTATACTTTCATTTCTGTGATTTTGTGGGAGACAGGCAGGTGAAGAACCGGGGTCCTTCGGGGATTCTTCCCTGTGAGTTTGTCTAAGGAAGGGGCCCCTGGGAGACTGCAGCTGTCCTGCCTTCGCTCACCTACCTGGGAGTTGGAGGCCCTTCTGCTGGGCTTATTGCTCCTCTCTTCCAGGGATGAGCTTCGCTGGCATCCAGCGGGTGAGGTCCTTCTGCTTACGTGTGGACTCTCTAGTCCTCCTTCCAGGTCACTCCGCCAGCGCCCTGTCCCAACGCCTGTCCTGAGTGCCATTCATCCAGAGGACAGATGTCATTTCCTCCTTAGCCCAGGGTGGGGGTCAGCGCTTCCGGTCAGTGGCACCAAATGCCCCTGCTGCCACATTCTAGTTCATTCTTTTGTCGGTGGCCACTCCACTCCTCCTCCTCCCATGGGTGACCATTCCTGGGAATGGACTCCCACCTTGTCCCTGTGGCCGCCTTCGGATGGCACTCCCCTGTGAGCATACGACACTGCTCTTACTCCTTTGATTGGATTTTTTTATTTTTGACCATTTCTCTTCATAAACCTTGAGTCAGTTTGAAAATGTCTTTGTAAAATATCTAGAGTTTGAGAAGAGAGAGAGAAAATGTAGCTTGTCTCTTCAACTGTTTATTGTGTTTTGCTAAACAAGTTTTCCAATTTATCATTATTTTCATTTTCGTTTGTGAGTCATAGAAATATTCTTATGTTTTTCTTTCAATCGTTTTAAAATTGTGTCCCTCACTTGCCTATCTCCAACAAAAATTACGGAAATAAAAATATAACTCCTGAAATGAAAAACTCAGTAGATAAGCTAAGTTGCATAATGGATACCAGTCAAGAGTAAATTACTGAACTGAAAGATTAGTCTAAGGAAGTCTCCCCGGATGTATCAGCTAAAGAGAAGGAAAGAATAAAAATAGGCTAAGACATGGAGGATGAACGCAGAAATATCAACACTATTTCATAAGAATCCCAAAAGGAGAAAATAAAGGAAATGAGAACAGGCAACCTCTGAAGAAATACTACTGAGGATTTTTCAGATCTAAAGAAAAACCAGCTTAGGTCTCCTGGGCCGGCACTGAGGCATGTGGCTGCCCCAAGCCAAGAACTGCCTTCGAGAAGTCAGGCTTTACCCACGGCCGGGGCAGGGCCACCCTGTCCCCAGATACTTGGAGAAATGGGAAGCAGAGTCCCTACAAATGAGAGCTCTGCACCAGGAAGACAGGGGACTGGGTGCTGGGCCAGCCCCCTACAGGCTCTGCTTCA
>NW_005322976.1:0-1361 GCF_000412655.1 Myotis brandtii | reverse complement strand
ACTGGCATTCAGGGAAGTCATGGAACTTGTCTAAGACCACGGGCCAGCAAGGAGGGGAAATGGGGTTTGACAACCCTGGTCAGTCTGATTGCAAAGTGGACTTTCAGCTGAGCCACTGTCACTACAGCGAATGACCAACCAGTCCCACTGGCTTCTAGGAACCACCCTGAACTCCAGCCACTTCCCAAATAATGTGCCGCTACCCCGAGTGTTTCTAACGCGTGCTGGCCCTCACTCTCCCGCCATCACCATCCCCTCATTGCTCCAGGAGTCAAGGCAAGAAGATCCTGGAATAGAAATGATCCCAACCTGAGCTCCTACAAATATTTACGTAAGCATTCCAGTGTCAGCCTGGGTGAGGAGGGCCTGTCACAGGGCGGGTATGCCAGGCCTATTTTTAACTAACAAGCTAGGGCAGCTGTGACTCAGGGAAAACAAGGCCCAGAGAGGGCTTCTCTGGCCTGGGAGGAACGAGACAGGCGCATACTTACACACTCCCAGTAACTCATGACACGGAGCCCCAGAGAGTCAGGGGAAACAGAGAGAACCTGCCAAAGCCCCCCAGCAAGTGCTGGCACCCTGCCCATCACAGACGCCAAACTGAGGGTGGGAGCGGTTTACAAAAGGCCAGACCACCCAGCCCTATCTGTCCAGGTCGCCTGCTGAACAGAGACTGAGCAGGGAGCAGCCAGGGCCTGGAGAGAGCCGGCATCCAGGCTGGGCCACACCTCTGCAGGGGCCCTGCTGCCCAGGCAGACACTTCGGACCCTCTGGCGAGGCAGTGCCCAGCTGCCCTGGCCCCACGCTCTGTCACGGGCCTACTATGTGTGGGCTGGGGACACAGAGGCAGGCAAGGCACAGGCCAGCCCTGGACGGGCTTGGCTGGGCACCGAGGAGACAGACAGAAAAACATCCAGACATCAGGAGAGGACAGAAGAGGTCCATGCAGACATCTGGGTAAGATGTTATGTGTACTCGGCAGTGAAAAGGCATGAACCACAGATACACATAACAAGTGCTTTATGCTGACTGAACGAAGCCAGACTGAAAAGGCTACATGCTTTCCGATCCACGTGCATGCTCTTGCAAAGGCAAAACACTGGGAGACACCAGATAGTGGTTGCCAGGGGCTGGGGTGAAGGGAGGCTTTGACTATAAGAGCATGCAGAAATTTGGGGGGCAATTCTGTTCTATCTCGACTGTGGCGGTGGTCACCTGACTGCAAATATCCGACAAGCATGAGCTGCGGTGGGACCCGGGGAAGGGAAGGTTCCTTCTGCTTGGGGGAGGGGGAGGGGGAGGTGGACACTGTGATGGCACCCGTGTCGGGCCAGGCCTGAAAATGAACAGGTCTTCAGAGA
>NW_005322975.1:0-1361 GCF_000412655.1 Myotis brandtii | reverse complement strand
CACTTTCCACCCTGCACTGTGCTCACGTCCCAAAGAGGGGCCACCTCTTTGTTCCCATTACCTGATCAAAGTCACGCAAAACAAGTTCATGTCCTTGGTGAGGAAAAATCGCCCTAGAATGTCTTATTTTTTTTTTTATTATAGTCCAGGAATTTGTTGAGGATGGGCAACTCAATGAAGAGAATGGATATGAATGAGGCCATTTGTCTCTAAGACCATGAAACCTGCAGATGGCATTCATTTTGAAATAAACTCACTGAATCTTAATTGAGAAACAAAACTGATAGCCAATAAAGTCATTCAAAATATTTATAGTGTCCAACCTGTGCTCTTGGGAAATGAGACTTGAAGAGGCTGGGAGACTGAAGAAGGGAGACACATGTCATCAGAAACGAACTTCCTACATTTGAAACTCAGTAGTGAATGATATGAACAGAAAACTAATAAGTTACCGTCAGGGGTGAGAGGATGGGTACAAAACAGGTGGAAGAACCCTGGAGAAGCCAGGCGGGAGAACATTCTCAAATGGCCCCCTGCTACCCAGGAGCAAGCACTGCTTTCCAGTGATATACACACTCACACTCACAATGGAAACAGGTGATCTCAATGGGTCATTATTCAAGTGCAATGTGTTATCAGTCTGTCCCTAGCCTTGAGGTGGGGAGGTTTGCCTTGGAGAGAAGCTCTCGGTCATAGGAATGAAGCCAGGCATGGCTATTTTCTGTGTGTACACAGGCTGGCATATGGGCCCGTTTAGATGCATCTTTATCCTGAAAAGACCCTCAAGATAATTGGAAAGTGGCCAATCTCCTAGTCCCCTATTGTGCTGACAGTTGGAAAGATTCCAAACTGGGGCCAAGCCAATGTCAGGAACCTGTGGTCTGATCTGTTCTTTTTCCTGAAAGTTGCAAGAAGATTGGGACCCTTTCTATTGGCCCTGAGTGGGCTGAAATCCTGGTAGGGCCACTCTCATCCCAACCACAGCGCTACTGCCACAATTACCGAGGAAAAGAAGGGATGGTGGGAATGAGGAGGGTGACAGCGGACCCTCTCTTGTTCTATGCTTGTAGCTCTTTGTTAATTCTTCACAGACCTTTAGTCTAGAGATTTCCTTTTGCTGAGTGTCCCGGCTGTGATTCCTCAGATGGTAGTTTAGTGGATACCACCATGCACCACTTGCTATGCTCCCCCTTCAGGGAGAGTACTCAGCTGGCAGCCCTTTTTGGGAGTTGCCTTCGCTAAAAAGAGCTGCACACCCCCTTCTTGAGTCAGAATCAAGATCTAGGCCACTTGCCCAACTCAGGACAACTCTGAAGAGTTACCCCGCTTACGAGTGCCCCACGGGGGTGGCTGAGGCTTCC
>NW_005322974.1:0-1360 GCF_000412655.1 Myotis brandtii | reverse complement strand
GGTGTTATCCCCATGACCTAGTTGAGAGGAAATTGAGGTACTCAACCAGCATTTGCTAAATTGCATGGCATTACATGAAATTGCATAAAATTGAGATTCAGTCCCACCAGGTAGGGTTTTTTGTGTTGCCCTAATTCTAGAGGAGTGTTATGTCTGTGCAAGATGCTGATACTGTATCTCTGGAGATGAAGAAGCAGAATGAATACTTATGTGCTTACAATGTAAGTTCACTTAGTAAAATGTAAACACAGTTCGTCTAAATAAATTAGCAAATAAGGAATACAAATAATGAACCTTGACCTGAATAATATGTCAAAAATCTACTCACAAAAAAAATAATAGTATGTGCTAAAAAGCTTTCCTATTTAAGAAAAAGAATTAGGTATGATGCTTCCTATAACTATTTCAATAACATTTTACTGAAGTTATTGGCTAGATAATGGCAATAAGTAAGTCATAAAATTTAAAACAATACTTTCTTCCAATTGGTATAGTTTATAGAGAAAAGTGCAAGAAAATTTACAAACCACAAAAACATACAGTTATACTGAGTCAGGTTATTAGATTCAAAGAAAAATAAATACATGGAAGGAACTAGCATTCTGTTATACTATCAGAAACCTATTCAAAATTGCAAGAAAAATATTCATAGCAATAATGACATAGCAGACACTTATGAATATTATAACACTTATTAGGAATGAGTAATAAATAATGCACAGGGTGTTCATGGAGGACATTAATAAATGTTTCTAAAATACACAAATGGAAATCTCAACGGAGGGATATATGTTACTTATGAATGGCAACTGGCACTCCCATGAAACTGACCACTCCCCTTAAATGATATAGGGAGTGTCCATGAGCGGAATTAGTCTGAAGCCCGGTACACAGACACATCAAAATGGCAATCCTATAGGACTACGCAAAGAGGAACAATTCTTGTAAAGGCATTTTGAAACTCAGACTCTCGGATATAGAGCAAGAGATTAGGTCTACAGTCAGAGAGGGGAATGGCGCTCACTGTACTAATCTTTCGCTGAGAGCGTTTATACGGTGTGATTGCCTCAGCCGCCAGGAGGGGAGTGTTAATGATGCCCATCTCTCCCTCTGACAGGCGGATGCGACTCCCCCAACCCTCCAGGAGCTCACAGCCTCCTGCAGGGCGAGAGGGTGAGTGAGACATGGAAACAGAAAATGTTTCCACGCAGCTGGGAGACATGATCAGCTGCCCTCTGCATGCCCGCCCACTGGGGGCGAGCCCACAACCAAGGTGCATGCCCTCGACTGGAATCGAATCTGGGACCTTAAGTCTTCAGGTCAACGCTCTATCCGCTGAGCCAAACCAGTTAGGGCATTA
>NW_005322973.1:0-1360 GCF_000412655.1 Myotis brandtii | reverse complement strand
CATTGTCTGCTCCCTGGTGGTCAGTGTGTGCCATAGCTACCAGTTGTTCCACCGTTCGTTTGATTTGCATATTAGCCTTTTATTGAAAATAATGTATTTTATTGATACCTTTTATGAAGAGAGAAAAAGGTTAATTAAATAATAGTCTTAATTTAATTTATAATGTTTTATAAGCAGAACACAACCTTTTTCTATGTTACAACAGTTTGACCACTAAACTTCAGGTTCAAAGCATAACCCCTTGATTAATTGGCATAGCTAAGAGACGGGCTTTTTAGCAAATAGCATGTGGCAAGCTAGACTAAACCTGGAACCCAAACATTCTTCTCACTGATAGTTACACTTACTTTGGATTGGCTGTGTTTACCACTAAACCTAAAAATGTAATTTATTAAATCGCTATCAGTTTGAGAGAGGAGATTCTTTTTTAAGTATAAAAAAACTATGATTTCTCAAAGTTACTCAAGTGGATTTGTGGTAAAATGAAAAAGGATCAGGTCTCCAAAGTTATTTTCCAATGTAATTTTAATCCACCTAACCTGGCAAAATCTACATCCACTGAAGACAAATGTCTTCAAATTCCTGCATTATTGGAGCTATATTTCTTTAATATTACAAAATTCAGAGTTGTTTTCTTTTCAGTTAGGGAGTTTTGATTTTCCCAACATTCTGTGTCAAAGTGTGTACATTCCTTTTAGATCCTGATAAATAAAGAAGCAATCTATCATCTCTGATTTCATCTATGATAGCAAAAGTCTGGGAAAATATTTAAATAAATACGCATGATATGAGCTATAGAAATATTTATAGCTATCTTTTGGAATTTTCCAAGGGGAAAAGGTGCTTTCCCACCCTTATCTCATGTAATTTCCAAAACTCTCTGGTGTTTGGGGACCAAAATAAAGCAAAAATTCCCCAAGGTCTTTCGGAGAGTTTGCAGGGAAACTAGGGATTGAATCTGGGCCTCCCTGGTGGGATTTCTTTCTAAGTACCTAATGTGTGTGTCTCATCCCTGAAAGCTCTTTCCAGCTTTCTAACACTATCCTGTCTTTCTAGCTTCTTAACACCTTCTCTCATCTTGAAGTTTGTTTCTCTGATAATATTCATGAAATTCCAACTCCAGAAGTAGAAAGACCTAGGGGGATCATTTAGGTCATCTCCTATACCTTTCATTTTCTTGTGAAAATAATGAAGTAATCCCCAGAGAGGTGGAAAATCCATAAAAGTTACTAAACTTTACATTCAGGAATAGAATTTGCATTTCTTGCTTCCAGATTACTGATTTTTTTTTTCAACAGAACAATTCTGGTCATTTAATTTCCAAATACATCTTCTTAACACTCTGGTCAAAGTTTAATAT
>NW_005322972.1:0-1360 GCF_000412655.1 Myotis brandtii | reverse complement strand
AGAATCGGATCAACCACCTCTGGGTGCACGGGATGTCCAACCCCCTGAGCCGCACCAGCCAAGGCCAACAACAAGGCCTCACTGCTGTGCCCTCCGGAGCAGTGAGAGAGAGACAGGTGCCCCGAGCAGTGTCAACAGTACGAGAGACCGTTCACCTTCCCCACACACCCCAGTGGGCACTGCTTAGCGACCGTTGGCCACAGCGGGGTGATGCCCACACCTGAACCAGTCGGGACGTAACGCCCAATATGGGCTCCAACACTCAGGACTCTGTTCTACACAGAGCAGGGAGCACCGAGGTCTGCTGTCCCTGAGCACACTGGGCGGCAGATGCCACCATGGGGACTGTCGGACGGCAGCGGCCTGGGCAGGTCAGCGTGCACACAGCTCCCGGAAGCTTCCCGCACACCCGACCCCTCCCGGCGGGGTGTGGGGTGTGCCTGGCTCACCTCTCAAATGGCTCCTCTCCTCAACCTCCTCCCTGGAGAGAGACCTTCCGCTTCGAGCAAGGTGCCGGCTGTGGCGAAAGGCCTTCCCACATCCCGGCCGCCTACGACCCTGCTCCCGTGTGGACTTTCTTGTGCTGCAGGAGCGTGGAGCTGTGTTTGAAGGCTTTGCCGCACTCCGCACACTCGTAGGCCCGCTGCTCCGTGTGGAACTGCTGGTGCCGGTTGCGGTAGGACCTGGTGGTGAAGGTCTTCCCGCACAGGCCGCACTCGTAGGGCCGTTCGCCGGTGTGGGCCTTCCCGTGCTGGTACAGGCCGGAGCGCGTCACGTACGCTTTCCCGCACTGCGTGCACGCGTAAGGCTTCTCTCCAGTGTGAACTCTCTGGTGGAGCACGAAGCTCTGGCTGTACTTAAAGAACTTCCCACATTCCCGGCACTCGTAGGGCCGGTCTCCGATGTGGACTTTCCGGTGCCGGATGAGGGTGGACAGAACGCTGAAGGCTCTGCCGCACTGGCCGCAGGCGTAGGGCCTCTCCCCGGTGTGGATCCTCCGGTGCAGCACCAGGGCGTCCTTGCGGCTGAAGGTTCTCCCGCACTCACCGCAGCCGAAAGGCCTGACGCCCGTGTGCACCTTCTGGTGCTTCCTCAGTTTCGACGGGTAGCTGAAGGCCTTCCCGCACTCGTGGCACACGTGGGGCGCTCCTCCCGTGGGGCTCTTCCTGTGACCGTCCAGGGTCCCGTTCTCCTCGGGGGCACCTCCGCCTTTGGGGCACCCGAAGGGTCTCTCCTCACAGTGAGTTACCAGGTGGTCGAGGAGCGCGAAGGCCTCCGGGAAGGCTGTCCCGCAGCCGCTGCACCTGACTGCCTGCTGCTGGCGACGGGATCCGGGTGGCAAGGGCTCCCAGAGCCCCGT
>NW_005322971.1:0-1360 GCF_000412655.1 Myotis brandtii | reverse complement strand
AACTGGACCAGTATTTTACCTATTCCATCGCAGGTGGGTGGAATAGGTAAAATACTCTAAAGCCCTAAAGAAGAAATGATCATGTCCGTTCAGTTTTCTAAATTGTGTGGTGTTGTGGCCTAGATGAGCAAGTCAGGGACGTTTAGAACTGTCAGGGACCTACAGATCTTAGAATCCAGTGCTACAGGGCTGCCAATATTATGGGGGTGAACGCCTCACCCAACACAAGGATCCTTCTACCCACTCTCCTGAGATGGTGCTGGGAAATGGTGGAGGTCCTGATTTCAGGGCCAGGAGCTCTTTAGGTCCCCAGGAAGCCATCCCTTCTCTGCAAGGCACCCTTGCTCCACCAAATGTTCCCCAACAGCGTGTCATGGTGTTCTCCAAAGCGGCTTCTTTATTCCATGTCCATCTCCCTCCTACCAAGAGAGTGCAACTTGCCCTCTGGAGAGGTTAGAGTGAATCATATCCCACCTCCCTGGGGCAGCCCTTGACATAAGTGAGTTATTATTGTGCCTCTCCTGGTGCTCTCTTCTCCAGGCTAAACTGTTCAGGCATCTTCGTTTATTTGTCATTTGCCCTTATTTCCATGGCCTTTGCCATCCTTATCACTCCTCTCTGAAAGCACTTGGGGTTGTCCGTTGTTCCCCTAGCTTCCCATTGATTGTATAGAAACTGAGTGCCTACCAGGAAGATGCTGAGAAAACACAGGAAAAAAGAACAGATCTCTGTCCTGAGGGGCTCGCTGCGGTGGGATGGGAGCGGGAGCACTGTCAAGCAATTGCAATATGGTGTGGGAAGTGCTATGACAGGGACAAGCCGAGGGGCTCTGTAATCCCAGAGGATGAACTTGACAGGTGAAGGGGCCCACACCTGCTCCCATGCATGTGTGTGTATGCTTGTTGGAAACTGCCTTTTAGAGTGGAGAGAGAGTAGGACCAGCTCTAAGAACTTCCTGTGGTTTGGAGCTACTAGAGTCAGGACAAGAGTTACACCGGAGAAGTCAAGAGGGGCGAGATCATGAAAGGCATTGGATGAGACTATTCTGAGAGCAATAGGGAGCTATTGAAGGCTTGTAAGCAGGAGAATGACAATCAAAATTTGATTTTAAGAACAATCACTCTGATTGCACATTGAGAAAGGATTGGAGGCAGATGTGAGACTCGAGGCAGGAGATGCCATAGCCAGAGAGCAGAGCAAAGCAGGACCCTACCCTTCCTGATTCGGGAAGCTGAGCATCTACCCATGCTGCCTGCAATTGTGAGCTATTCTGGAGGCCGCAGCTCATTCTGGATTCACATTCAGGGGCTAGTGAGCCTTTTCTACAGGAAGAGCCATGTTAGCTCTCTCCCAGATGTAA
>NW_005322970.1:0-1360 GCF_000412655.1 Myotis brandtii | reverse complement strand
TATTCATCTGTCAATGGATAATTGAGCTGTTTTTACCTTTTGGCTACTGTTAATAATGCTGCCATAAACATGGGTGTACAGACACTGTTTTTAATGGTGATAATAATTCGCTATATGAATGTGCTATGGCTTAATTAACCAGTCTCTCATATTGGATGCTTAGATTGCTCCCAATTTTTTATTATGGTTAATAATGCTGCAGTGAACTTTCATGTTGTTCATCTTTGTCCATGTCATTAATTAGTTTCTTAGGATAAAATTTTAGAAGCAATATTGCCAGGTCAAAGGATTTGCACATATTTCCCCCCTTTATTATTAAATCATATAATTGAAAGATTACAAGTTCAAATAGTTCAGATGTATTAATTAAAAATGAGGTGTCTCTGCTCTTTCTCCAATCCTGTATCTCTGAGGTTGGCGATTTAACAATTTGGGGATAATCCTTTGATATATAAATTTCCAAAAAAAATAGTCTTATGTCCTCAAAATGACACATGCAAGCTTCACCCCATAAAAGGGGCAACCCCTCAGAGCTGTCACATACCTGACACGGGCGTCCCGTGGACGATAATGGCGATGCCTTTCCGGTTCTTGGCCAGGTTACCTTCTGCAGAAACATCGATGCCCAGGTAGCGAGCAATGGCCTTGTTCACTGGGTTGTTCTCTACTTCTCCATCGTCCTCTGCAGAGTGGCTGTCCGTGCTCTGTAACTTCTCAGCTGCAAATTAAAAATATACGTGTGCGTGTGCGCACGTGCGTGTGCGCATGTGCGTGCTTGTGGACACACCCGGAGGCCACATGAGTTCTGATGGAAATGGGAGTGACTTTTTCCTTTTAGATACTGTTTGGAAACGAGAACCCATCTGCTGCAGCCCTCATTCCCTCCTGTATTGCATGAGAGCACCCTTTCTGGCTACTAATTTGCCCAGGGCTGCTAGGATTGCAATTATAGATATTCTTTGACTCCTAATTCCATTTTGGGGAATCTCTTCTGCTGAAAAAAATAATGTTGGAAACTAGCTGAGTTTGCAACATGAAGGGAAATGGCTAAATAAACGATGGCATAGTCATGTTAGAGAATTATACATAGTCATGCTAGAAGGTTTGGAGAAAGGTGAAAAGGCATCAGTCACTCTTCCTACTGCTGCTTAGAGAAAACTGGCCCCCAAACATTAAAATGTTAGCCCTGGCTGGTGTGGCTCATTGGTTAGAGTGTCTCCCCCCCACCCCTCCTGCATGGGAAGGTCGAGGGTTCAATTCCCAGTCACGGCACACACCTGGGTTGCAGGTTGGGCCGGGTCAGAGGCACATGTGAAAGGCAACCGATCAATGTTTCTCACATTGATTTTCTCTCTCTCTC
>NW_005322969.1:0-1360 GCF_000412655.1 Myotis brandtii | reverse complement strand
GGTCCTGGCTCTCACGGATGTGGTCCCAGCTCTTCCCAGCCGCCTCGCAGCGTGTAATAGTCTGTCCTCAGCTGAGGCACGGAGGGGAATAGCAAGGCCCGTGGGTGGCAGCGGGTCACTGGGCGGGCGAGTCACCCAGTGACAGCTGTCCTCCACGTCTCCACTGGGCTCATCGGTGCTTACCTGTTTTTAGGGGGAATTCCATACTGTGATGGGATTTGTAATTGGGGGGTTGCTCACCCCTGAGGTCTTCTGGGAAAGGGCCTGGGCCTTCGCACAGCTGGACGGAATGCAGGTGTCAGGGCCCGGAGTCCTGAGGCGGGTCCGGAGTGTGCCAGGCCACCCCAGCTCCTGAGCACGTGAGGAGGTCGTGGGGGCACGGGTGTGCTGCACCTCCACTCTCACACACTGCCCGCCCGTCAGGTTTCTTACCCCAGACCCTGGCCAACCGTGGCTGCTGAGGAATGCGATTGCAGAAAGCAACCCATTGCCAGCAGTCACGCCCGTTCTGTCCCGCGCTTTCCGATCCGCCCGAGACGCACGTTCCCCAGATTGCTGTGTTTGCAGAGGAAGAGCGTCTATTGGTGGTTCATTAACTCGGCCATGTTTGGAGTTCTCCGTGACCTTGCTAAAATAAGGCACCGGGCCTTCCTGAAGACTATCGTTCTGTGAAAAGAGAAAAATAAAACACAAAAGGCCTGCAGCTCAAGGATAGTGCTTGTCCCGACGCTGGGTTATCCCTCCGGGGACGCGGGGAAAGCACAGGCTGTGACGGGTGACTCAGCGGCAGGGTCCTCGCTGCTCTGGCTGTCAGTGTGAACGTGACCCTGGCTGCTGCATTCGCTAGTTCTGCACTGCGCCCGCCCTGGACGTGGGGCCAGCTCCCGTCCCGTCATTCAAGAGCACACGAGAGACAGCGCAGGCAACTCCAATCGCGCATCAGAGCGGGCACTCCCACTAGACACATGAGGAATAATAGTCTCTCTCTTTTCTTCTTGTAATTTCGCTCACTTACCTTCCTGGGGTTCTTTTAAGCGGGCAGTTCCCGATTTTAGATACTTCTAGGTAAGGAGAGGACGCAGATGCCTACAAAGTACAGACCCAATGGAGGCCTGAGTCCACCCTGTGGCCAGGCTGGGCCTGGAAGTCTGTTCCGCTCTCTGTCCCCTCCCACCAGGGGCTCGCTGCCCCACGGCGGGGTGGGGGGGGGAGCTCTGCGGGTCAGCTGCCCTGGCTCTGTTTCCTGGCTTCCCAGGAACACGAGGGGCTTGTCCTCTCCCGACGCGGTCTTGTCGGTCCTCTGCCACTGGGTCCCTTCGCAGGTGTGTTTCTGCTGCCAGTACTGAAGCATCTGCTCCCC
>NW_005322968.1:0-1360 GCF_000412655.1 Myotis brandtii | reverse complement strand
TTGGCTCTGTTGACTAATGAGTTTGCTGACCATTGCCTTAGACCAAAAGAGGGAAGAATGAGTTCATCATGACCTAAGTGGAGACATTATCATCTTTTAAAAAAATTACATCAAAAGAAAAGGAATGGTTATGATGGAAACACAGAAAAAAAAACGTGGAGTTCAGGGATGCAAATTGCTCAGTTTGTCTCCAGAGGAGTCCCAGGAAGGATGTCCTTTCCTAATTATGCACATACCTAGTTTCTTTGCCAGAGAATACAGGAGTTAATTAGAGAAATGGGCAGCCCCATCATTTAATAGCTCTGGGACTTTGAATAATTCTTACACCTCTGTGTGCCTCACTTTTCTCATCTGTGAAATGTGGATAATGATCAGACTCATCTCATAGGGCAGATGTGAGAATTCAGTGAGTATGTGTAAAAGTGTAATGCAGTGCCTGGCATAGAGAAAGTGCTTAAGAAGTCATAGCCAGAATTTCTCTTTTCTCAGCATCGTCTGATCACAGTTTTATTCTCTTTTCTCTGACCCTCAGTCCCAACACACTCTGTACCCTTACTCACTCTATTTTGACATTCCTGCCATTAACTTTTGTTATTTAGTGGGGCTGAAGTGGAGATTCTGGAGGGTGGTGTTAGGTGAAACCACCTACTACAACTCCTCAGAGCGATGAAACAAACAAGTCTTAGATAGTCACAGGATATTGGGACTTGCTGACTGTCATGAAATGTTCAGGAGCCTTAAACAGGTGCCAAAGGACCCATGATAAGTAGCAGGGCCAGGCCATTGGTGGTGCCTCATTCAATCAGTTGAGAATCTTAATAGAACAATGACTGACTGCCCCCTACAAGAAGGAATTCTACCAGCAAAGAGCCTTTGGACTTGAATTGAAATATTGACTCTTCCTTGGGTCTCCAGGCTGCCAGCTGTCTGCAGATTTTAGACTTGCCAGAATCCATAATCACATGAGCCAATTCCTTAAAACCAATCTCTCTCTCTCCCTCTCCCTACTTCTCTGCCCCACTCCCCACCCCCCACACACATTCTATTGGTTCTGTTATATGGTGAATACTTACTTATATAATCATGTTTAATGTTTCACAATTTAGTTGGTGATTTAATAGACTATGATGCTAGCTCTTTCTGACCAAGCCTAGGAAAGTGTGAGGATCTGCTTTGAACATATGGTTGTTTCTTGTAATGTCTACCCCAGCCCTCCCCTGCTGCATAGCAGTTGCGGGTTTTGGGTAGAGTGGACAGGACTCCTCACTCTAGGCCCATCTACATTATGCAGGTCAAGTTGCTTTACTCAAAGTCTGACAATTTAAATGTAAATCTCATCAAAAAACATCCTCACAGAAAT
>NW_005322967.1:0-1360 GCF_000412655.1 Myotis brandtii | reverse complement strand
GTGGAGCTCGGGATTGGGCCTCACCATAGGTGATGTTGCTCCCCAGAGGGGCAGAAGAGGGTGTGTGCTCTCAGAGAGTACATACCTCTCCGAAGGAACAGGTAGGAAATGAGTTCAGTACTGAGTTCAGTGAAATGATAGAGGCCAGGAGTGAGGCAGCAACTGAGTGTCTTCCTGGAAGGAATCATGAGAGGGGAGAAAGAGCATGCTTTGGAAAGATGAGTTAATTACTTTGTGTCAAATAATGACAAGGAAAACTGAATAATATATAATATAGTAAGTAATGTTACAGGAGTATTCAGAAGATAGTGCAGAACATCTATTCTGCACTGGGAGCGAAGGGAATAAGGATATAATGACAATATTTAACTGTTGATAATTATTAAATATCTAACAGTTATTTTATGCCAGGCATATTTTATAGATGAATAAACTAAAGTGCAGACAGGATCCCTTTCCCAAGTCTCAAAAATGCAGTAAGTGGTAGAATCAAGTTTCAAATTTGGATTGGTCTGCCTCCAAAACCAGTGCCTTCAGGATTTCTGAAATGATGCTTCTGCTGAATCTTAAAGGACAAGTAGGAGCAGTTAACTAGATTGGAAAGATGGGAAAGGAAATGACAATATAATCAGTATCTCTTTTCACTTTGGTTTTGTAACAGAACCACCCTAAAACTTACTGGGTTAAACAGGGGTCGGGAAGCTGAAAATAATACTTTGACTGGAACTATAAATTAAGGTTAAATAAAGTTTTACTGGCACACAGCTCTATCCATTCATTTATCTACTGTCTGTAGTTGCTCTCTTGTGACAACTATAGAGTTGGATAATTGAGACAGATCAAATTATCAAAATGGGATTTGGGGAAACTGCATGAGGTATTCAGAAACAAAGCTTGCTATGCCTGAGATATGTGCAATTGATGGAACAAGATGTTAGGTGATGTGTCTAAAATCATGAATAAGTTTTAAAACTAAGAAATTTATAAATAAGAAATGATACATTTCCTTGTAGAATAGGAAACATAAAATGCTTTACAGTTACCCACTGGCCTTTGTAAGCTAGCATTCCAAGAACTATTATCCTCATGGAATGATCCATGAGCCAGAAGTCCTCCACTGGAGTGGCAAACCTTCCCAACATTCCTGTGGTCACAGTGGACACCAAGGAAGGCTGTGGAGAGATGAGTGTTTGTGCTGGACTGGCTTGATGGGTGATGTGTTATGTAGGTTTTCCAGGTGATGAGGGACAGAAATGAGCTCATGTTTCATGCAAGGGGGGATAAGGGAGAAGAGCGAGCACTCTGACAAGGGACCCTGAATGTGCATGGGAACAGCATGGGCTTTCAGCGGCCAGCATTA
>NW_005322966.1:0-1360 GCF_000412655.1 Myotis brandtii | reverse complement strand
CCCCCAAATAAAGGTTTGTATGTTCTCCAAGTTCTTACATTCTAAATGCTAGATGTTGACATTCTAATAAAACTTTCATATCCATGTGAAGCTTGACCCTGAGCATTATTTATTTAGAATAGAGTGTTTTGTTTTTTAAGGAAGTGAGCCAAGAAAGCTCATGCATGAGCACAGAAAGCTGCTGTACCTCTGGTACTGGAAAAAATAAATATCAAGGGTGTTAATTAAAAACTCCTAAAAATATCAGTCAGTACTTTTGGACTTCTGAGAGGTAACATTCTCACTCCATTCCTAGTCATCTTGATTGTGGTCAGTGACCTAGCACAATCACAAGCCTTTAAACATCCACGTTTCTCCATATGCCCCACATCGGTTTATATCACCCATTTCTGCACTGAGTAGGCGCAGCCTCTTGAATCCAATTACGTCAAGCATTCAGACTTTATCCCAAGACTTGGCCTTAGTTTTTTATTATCTGAGTGTCATCTTTCCTCTGAAATCTCCTCTGAATCTCCTCTTGACTATGATGCCCAATAATGAGGAAGTTGTTCCTGCATGTGAAGTTCCATTTCCAATTAATCTGTTCCTCTGACACTCTTCTTCATTAACTTTCACTATGTTTTCTCAATTTCTTTGACTTGAAGCTGCTATAATTTACCCAGCGGAAATGCCTTGAAAGGAGTACAGGCATTGAGGACTTTGGCATGCTTCAAAACAAAGGAAAGCAATAAGTATTGCAATTTAATCTTATGAGAAGTTTAATTTTCCCAGTGTGAGGAAATAATGTGCCCATAAAATGTCACTGTAACAAAAGAAGCTAAACTCATTTCTTCATCTATAGTTTGATCAAAAAGTAATAAATGGTAGCTGACGGATAGTGTTCAGTGTGGGGAAAACACCGTGTAAATGGGTTCCAAAACAATTCCTCAGCCCACGCGTTGGTAATGACACGGTGCAGCAACAGACGAGGTATTTTAGGGGAACAACTGTTCTTGAGAAAAGACTTTCAAGTAATTTCTTTTCCTTTAATCATAGATCCAAGGTATTTTTGTGCACGTACATTAAAAAGTATCTGAAAACGAAGACCTCCTAGCTGCACTTTTAACATCTTTCTGACTTCTCCCAGCACAGGGGACTATGGATAGAGAAGCAGATTGTCCCAGGGCCTAAAAGAGTGACAAATCCACAGTGACTCCTACAGAATCTTAAGGAAATTTACCCAGAAATGGCTAAGGCACTGGCATCAGTAGACTGTAATAAAGAGGTCTTGGTCATGATATAAGCTCACTTTGCACATTACTTCTAGAAGAACTGTGGATCTAGTAAACCGGTACAGTTAAATATCAAGTCCTGCCCTGGC
>NW_005322965.1:0-1360 GCF_000412655.1 Myotis brandtii | reverse complement strand
ACCTTTGCTGTACCATCCTCTGTCCATGGTTTCATTCATTCTTCAACTCCACCGGACAAGAGCCTGGGATCCTACCCAGGGGAACACCACGAGTTCCAGTCCAATTTGCCCATTTCACTTATTCTCACAATTCATGGCAAACTAGTTAGATGACTGGGTATATCTAACTGTAAGGGTTAGGAATAGAGTTCAGTTGGGTATCCAATGAAGGGGGAAAATTTTAAATGGAAGTCTAGCTAGCAGTATCCACATATTTGTGGCTTTTTGTGTTTTCTTTTTCTCCAGAGCATATGATCTGTATGATTTAAATAATTTGGTACTTGTTAACAATTATTTTGTAGTATAATGAAGTTCAAAATTTGTAAATGTTCTTTCTACATTTGTTTCTTGAAAAGAATATTATTATATTGTTATGCAGGGTTCTTTATTCCTCTATGAAATGTAGTTTATTGTGTTATCTGAATCTTCTATGTACTTAGCTAAAAATATATATATCCTCCAATGAATGTGGGTTTTATCAGTTTTTCCTTGGTGTTCCCCTAATGCATACTTTTTTAAAAAATTAAGCTTACGTGTTAGGAGCAAATGTGTTTTACTACATTTTGTAATTCTAAAAAATACTTTTAATATAAATTCATTAACATCTCTATCTGTATTTTACTTTCTTAAACTCTCTTTTATCAAATATTGATAATGCTACTTCAGATTTTTTTTCAGTTAGTACTGTGTGCTTTATATTTTTCACCCTTTGTTTTCAAAATTTGTTTCATTGTGTTGATGCATTAAATAGGAAACAGATTTTTCTTTCAATACAATTTAAGGATTTATGCTTTTTTCAAAGTGACTTTCATGAATTTAAGAAAATATTTTTTATTATTATTTCATGTGCACTATCGACTACTATCTTATGTGCTTATTTTGTGTTTTTAAATATTATTTTGGGGGTTAATTTCTCTTTGCTTTCCATTATAATGTTTGTCTTTTTCTTAATTATTTTGCTCTCTGCACTTGGGTTTTGTGTCATTTACATTTTACTTATATTATTTGAGTGTATATACTTACATTTTGACATCTTTACTTGACTTTAAAAATCTAAAATTAATTATTTTCATGATCTCTCTTTTCAGCCAATAAAAATTCCCTAGAAAACTTGAAATTTGTATCCTGTTCCTCCCATCTTACATGAAAAATGGTCCACTGTTTGGTTTTCACCTGTTTCCCACGGCAGCAAGCTCATTTAAAAATTCTCGACATTACCTTTTATTGTTGATTTATACAGTGGATTCATATTTAATTTAATAACATTTTTATAAATTTTCTTCAAATCATGCTTTCAGGAGGTTATTTCTTCTTTCTGGGT
>NW_005322964.1:0-1360 GCF_000412655.1 Myotis brandtii | reverse complement strand
GCCCTAGAAGCCACATGGCCCATGGCCATGCAGGCCCCACACGCAATGGACTGCAGCTGAGAACACAGCCCAGCTAGCCAGGTGCTGGACTGGTCTGAGTTTCAGTATGGGATAGAGGCTCTGAACAGCAGCTTAAACCCTAGCTCTGCTGACAGCAAAATGGGACTTTCTCCTGGCAGAACGGAGGGAGATGGTTAATTCCACAAACATAAAGCTTTCCATGATGCCTCCTTCTCCATGGGAGCCTCAGGAAATCCTTTTCCTCCTGGCACCCCAAGGAGCCCACTTCTACCAGCAACAGGTGGGGATCCAAGAGTTCCCTACCATTAACAGAATGAGACCACAAGGGATGAGCAAATGGTTATAGACCAATAGACACTGGTCTACCAGTGACAATCCTGTGATCTCGTGTGGAGTGAAAACACATTTTCTAAGTTTCTTTGCCTTGGTGAGGGGATCAGCCTGATGGTAGGGGGAGGCTTTAATCTATCTGGAGCACAAGCATACTACTGCAGGAACATACTGATAACTCACACTAAGTGCCAGTTGAATGAGTCCAGCTTAAATGCACGCTGGTGGATGAAGGCATACAAAAAGGAAAACGTGGAATTTGCCAGAGAACCTTAAAGAACAAACCGGCCATCTTGGGTTTCCTACACCCCAACTGTTCGTTCAAATGACAGCCATTGTTCACCCATCTTAGTGTCTCTGATTTAAGAGCAGACTGCTGCCGTGTTACAAGCACAGACCAAAGTATGGCAATGAGGGGCCATTTTTTGCAGAATGGACTTTGTCCACATGCCACAATCTGATACTCAGCATCAGTCCTGATAGTGTGCGCCTCAATTTTGATGACAGACATCTTATGCCAGGACATCTCGGACTTCCAGGAATTTCACATAAAAAATGTATGGAACATTCATAACATACACACATATAACATAAAGAAGGCGCGGTGTTACTTCTCAACTGACTATGCTTCCCATGTCATTTAACGTATCCAACAACCTACTTCTTTCAACATCTCCCTTTTTACAAGAAGAGACAGCAATTCTTGGATATTTTCCAGGTGTCCTCTCAGAATTCTAAGGAGGACGCGGGGGCAATGGCTCTTGACTGGAAAGGAACTGTAGGGAAGCTTCTATGGTGCTGGGAGTGTTTTTTATCTTGAGCTGGGATGTAGTCATATAGGTTCCCACAAACGTGAAACTTTATTGAGTTGTGCATTTAAGACAAATTTTCTTTATGCACTTTATGTATGTTAAACCTCAAAAAGTAAAACCTTCCCCCCAATGTGTTCCATTTCCTGTCCCCAAAGGCCACTGCCCACCCTGCAGCAGACAGTCACGTGTCGGCTGTG
>NW_005322963.1:0-1360 GCF_000412655.1 Myotis brandtii | reverse complement strand
TCCTATTTATAAAATATGTATAAAGAAATACTTAGTATTATGCCACATTGAATGGAACATTCTGAAAATTATGGGAGATAATATGTAAGACTATGCATTGTAACTTGAAATATATACCCTCGGGAGGCGTTGTTCTCACAATGATTATGAAGATTGACTCTTACCTGAAGTACAGGCCATAGAATTGAAAGTCTTTTCTTGCTCAATACCTTCAGGCTTGGGTGAAAAGAAAAAAAATAGAAAAGAGGGCTAAGTATCGAGGTGACTAAAGGACAACCATAGATTATTTACTTTGAAGGGTGGTGTTTAGACTAAATGATGTTATCAAATCCTACTTGTTATCAAATTAGTGTAAATGTGTAAAACATTGAACAACAAGGGATATTGGCTGAGGAGAAAATGAGGGATACTAAAGGCAGAGAGTCAAATGCAATAGGTGAGAGAAATATTTGACTCCTATAGGAGAGGTAGAGATCAGAAAAGGAAAAGGCTCCTAATGTTTTTTAAAAAAACTATGCAAAAGTTAACAAGTTTACATAGCAAAGTTTCTCATAATATATGCTTTAAGGATAGGAAATTCCATTAGTCTTATCAGATGAATTCTGTATGATATTAATTATCCTTTGTTACCTCAAGAATGTCCATACTGTTTTTTTTTATTGTTAGGGCCTCAGAAACACATGTCAAAGTAATACAGACTTACTTCCACCAATAGGGTTTTGATGACTGTGTCTTTCCTCCCAATCTCAGGGACCTCAGCAACCTTATTTCCACAAAGCTCTTGGGACTTCACTGCCTGGGCACTCACCGAGAAGTTCATATTCCCTAAAACAAAGAATGTGGAGAAAATGAGTAGCCATCTTGACAGTAGTCCAAGCCATCCCTAATAGCTGAAAATGACTCTATGCTCTGCAATCACCTCAAAGGCTGCACTTTAACCTTACAATGCACCGGAATAGGAAAGGTGAAAACAAAATAAAACAACAAAAACCCCAAGGCTAATGTATACTGAGAAACCAATGCCCAAGTATAGTGATTGTGAGGCCCAGGTGTTGTAGGGTACCATTGTGGATAGAAAAAAAAAAGAATATGATGTAAGCAGTATGCAGAGATCCATTGTTGACTGGCAAACATTTGGCAGGGGGGATGTCACTCACCCAGAGTTTTAGGAGTTATTGCCCAAGACAAGGTTTGCCGCTCATTTACACAGATGCAGTAGGATTCTTTCCCCTTTTCGTTTTGGGCTGCCAGGAAGGCTGTGGAGGCTTGCAGTTGCACACTGACCTATCACCCACAAGTGGGGCATAGAGATAAATATTATCAGAATATGGAGAGACGCTGAGTCATGGAATTGGGGCCA
>NW_005322962.1:0-1360 GCF_000412655.1 Myotis brandtii | reverse complement strand
TAGCCCTATCCCAACATGAAGATTCTAGGGACGGGCAGGTGCACTGAATGAGGTTAAGGAGTGTCAGTCCCAGGACCTTTCTGGATTTTCTTGTTGGGTGGAGGGTCGGGAATTGTGTGTCCAGAGCTCTTGGCAGTTATGGTTCTGCCTGGTGGAATAAACCAGTGGGAAAACGAAGTCCATATTCAAAAGGAAAGAGAACCATGAATGCAGATATCATTCACTGGGATAGGGAGCGGGGCAGGAAGAACAAACTCTGAGGATTAGTGACAGGTTCGGTGAGTCTGCGGCAAGAACAGGGAGAAGGCCGGGGTGTGGATAAGAGCTCTGGTAGTTCCCAACATAATGGGGCTCCTTCACCCATGGAGAATGAGTGGATTAACTCATATATTTTTATAGTTCTGGTAATTATCTGGATATGTTACTAATAAAGCCTGTAACAATAAAATGAGAAGCATGATGTATTCAAGGTAAAAAATGCACGACCCTTCCATGTAAATGTTTAGCTAATAATTCAGTGTAAACTAACAACTTAAAATCCTTCAGACTGTTGGATGTGTCTCACAATTAGTCAACCATTCACCTCTGAGTTCTTCCCTTTGGTAGGTGGTGTCCTAAAACCTGTTGTCATAGTGTAACCACGAAACAGTGATCAGGAAGGGGGGTGTCTTAAGAATGATACATTCGGGTCAAGATATCCAGGCTGATCATGTGATTGTAACTAGGCCTGGGAAGCAACCAAGTCAATTCCCAAATTATTGAACAGCCAATGAATGTCAGGAAAGAAATAACAGCAAATGCTTTGACTTGGGAGTCAGGAGACGTTATTTAATGTCCCGAGTCTGAAGCTGGGTCACGTGTCAGCTCTGAGAATCAGTTTCCCCATATGCCGCAGGGAGGCGCTGTGGGTCAGTCCTCTCACCTGGGTGCTAGAAAGCCAATCAAGACACACAATCCCCAGCCTCTCCCGCAAGGAGGCGGGCAGTACTGATGGGCAGATACTTGAAAAAGGAAATATCAGAGAGAATTAAAGTAGCAATTCAAAAGAATAACGCGCGAGTCACCACAGGAGGCCTTATGGGCAACATAAATGGTAAGACTAACTGTTTTAAAAGGCAGGACCTTCGGGTGCCATTCCAGACGGTGGAGTCCAGCTGGGCGGCCGGAGGAGGGCGGCTTCCCATCCCTGCCCCTGCCCAGGCCGGGGTTACCCCCAAACTCCCCCAGGGGCACCCGCCCAGCCCGCCTGCAGGGACTGTGAACTGATGGCTTGATCGCAAGGGGGTGTAGGCCTGGGAGGCCACCCGGGGTGCTGAGGTCTGGATGCTGCCCATGGAACCGTGCTGGCGGCCAGAGGGCA
>NW_005322961.1:0-1359 GCF_000412655.1 Myotis brandtii | reverse complement strand
TTTTGATAGACTGACTTCTGGCGCTCAAGGTGTCTTCCCTTTGATTCCAGCAATAATTTATCTAAAAGTTAATTACCTACCACTCATTCCCCCCACTGAGCTAGCCCAGCAGTCTAAGTTGAGAGTGAAGAAAATGGGAAAATCACACAATAATACATCCAGTGCAGCCACTGATTTTTCTCAGAAACTCGAAAAACAGAAATAATACTCAAGGAAAATGTCAGTAATGATAACAATAACAAATTCCTGCCAGAGAAACCCCTTCGACCTAGTTGCAAGATAATGTGGTCTCATTTCATTTTTAAATGAATACAATGCTACATTAAGAAACAGCAGCCTGTGATTAAATCTAGAGCCATTCAAATCCCTCTAAGCCTGTGAACATACCATAAAATAAAAAACATTCTGGTGTTCATAGCTCAACCCATCTGCGGCAAATTTGGGAGAGCAGAGATAAACTTCAGAAATAATTTCTCTAAAACTTATTAGTGCTTCTACAGCAAGCTTGCCCTTCATCTTCAAAGGCCCCCGTGGGAAATAACAACCCATGAAGACAAACAAGTGACACATTATGTTGAATCACAGCCTTAAATAAATGAAAATACTACCATTCAACAAATTATCCTAGAGCACCAGTAACTGGTATATTATGCGGGCATCATCGAAACAGGTGACATGCACAAGGACATTGAGGAGAACTTTAATCTGGTCTTGTTTCGCCATCTGTGAGGCCCCACAATTAATGCACTCTGCCATGATTTACCATTTGGTCGAACTGGAATATTGCATGTGTGTCCACTTTGTGACATAGCCACTTAGTGGATAAATTGATTCAGAAAAGGAAACGAAAAGAAATTCTAGAAAATTTGGGGCATTTTGCAATTAAAATATTCGGATAGGTGACTTATTAGGAAGCCTATGTATTTGCATACTGTTTTGAGAGGGAATACATTCTAGAGTCAGATGACCTGGGTTTGAGCTTCTGTTCTGCTAAGTTATATGACCTCAGGCAGCTCAACTTCTCTGTGCCTCACTTTTTTCATCAGTAAAATGGGAATAGGCATAGTGTGTCTCTCATGGGTTGTAAGGAGAATTGAGTTAATGTGTATAAAACAGAACAGAATCGGGTGCGTGGGAAGTACGATATTGGAGTCACTTGTCATTATTTCTATGGTACTAGAGGTAAGGGTCCCAGTAGGTGCCATTTTAGCATAACCAACACAAGATGAGACCCTTGGCTTGGAACTTCTGGGTGTTTGGACTCAATATTCAACCTGGCTAATGATCTGGACCAACAGATGAGCCCTTTTATTAACAAGTAAGGAGGATGCCCTAACCGGTTTGGCTCAGTGGATAGAG
>NW_005322960.1:0-1359 GCF_000412655.1 Myotis brandtii | reverse complement strand
GGCTGTGTCAGGAGGGTGCACTGAGGTTGCCCTGCAGTCTCCCCTGCACCACCTGGCCAGCCCACTGAAGTACGTGCCTTGTGGTTGTACATGCACAGCCCAAGAAGGATGCATCCAACTTCAGTGTGCAAGAGGTAATCAGGGAAGCTTGTCAAAATCCGGGCTCTAGGCTCTGCTCTAAGACTCAGCGTATCTGTGGTGGGGCTCAGGGTTTTGCTTCTCCAATGAGCTTCCCTGGTGAGTCTGATGCAGACAGGTGAGTTGACATGATGGACCACCTTTTGAGAGAGTCCATGCTGGATGGTGCTGTCTGAAATCCCAGGTCCAACTTCCTTCCTTTCATCCCGGGCCATTCCCCACCCAGCACCCCTGAACCTCAGCCTCCTAGAAAACCCCCCAGGACCCTGGCACACGGTGCTTCCACCTTGGTGCACCCCCTCCATTTCTTTGTAATGTGTTCCTGCTCATAAAAAGGAACACTCTGCTGGTCCTTATGAGGTTTAGCTCACCCGGATGCATTCTTTCCTTTGGCAATTAGCACAGTGCGTGGTTAATGTGGAGGGAACTTTTTGAGTCAAGGGTGCCTGGGGCTACTCTACCTCTTTTTACTAACTGCGTGAATTTGAACAAGTTAATCAATATCTCTGAGATTATTTCCTTCTCTGTGAAAAAAAGGGGGTAATTAACAGTACCTGTCTCTTTGGGATGACTGTGGGCTGAAATGAGACAATGCCTATTAAATGCAGGGGACAGTGTTCAGCAAAGGCTTTTATTTGTTAATGCCTTTTACTCATTTGATTGCTTCCTCTGCTAATCTGTGAGCTTCTTACCAGTGGGGAAGATTCCTTAATAATTTTTATATCTCCACTACTTACTTATAAAAGAGCCTAGTGTCTCAAAGGTGATCAAATACACATGGACACACACACTCGTACGCACACACATGCATGCACATTTTAAAAGGAGTTTTCTATACATCGGGGAGTCTTGAATGAACAAATGAATTTGATGAATCCTCTAACCCTTTGATTTGCTGTTTTCACCATTTTCACATTTGAGTTTATCTCTTAAGACATACTTTGCCTTGAAACCACCTTCCTTCCTGGGCTATTTGAGGAGCCCAGGCTTACATTCTGCTGAGCTGGCGTTCCTTGCAGCAACCCCTTCCCATTAAGGATTGACTGACAGTGGGGTGGCCGACATGCTGACTCAGCACCCCAGGGGCTCCCGGGTCCTTCCCTCATTGAAGGGGAAGAGTAACTCTATCTTTTCAGTTAATGGAAAGAGAAAGCCAGGGGACCTTTGTCGCTCATTCTGCAGGGTTGCAGAATGTGATCTGTGTGGCTGTGTGTGTGTGTG
>NW_005322959.1:0-1359 GCF_000412655.1 Myotis brandtii | reverse complement strand
TAGTATTTTAAATATACCATATTTTATTCATACTCATCTCAGTGGGCATTTGGGTTACTGTTACAAACCCTATAATTTTGTACATTCTTGTGCATATTTACTGTGTGCATGTAACTGAGTCTCTCTTGGTATGCACTAGAAAAAATTCCTTGGTTGTAGGATATGAGAAGGTCCAAATTTACATAATTATTCTAAATTGTATTTCAAAGTGATCATTCCAATTTATCCTTCCATCAAAAAGGTTTACAAAATCTTGATGATTTATGGTCTCTCCAACATTTGGTATTATCAGATTTCTTAAATTTTATGGATGGAGTTTGTATAAAATGATTTCTTACCATAGTTTTAGTTTGCATGCCCCAATTACTATTTAGTTGAACAGCTATTCATATGCTTGTTTTTCTGTAGAATGCTTCTCAATGATTTAAATGGAGATTCTTTTGGTTTTCCATGAATATTAATATGTAATCTGCAAATAGTAAAAATTTCTAATCCTTATGACTTAAATGTTTTTTTCCTGTCTTATTTTGCTGGCTAGGATATCCAGTACAATGCTGAATTAAATGGCGTAAATTATTTTTTACTTATGATTTGTTATTGCTATTGTTAAATATGTCCTTTATCAGGTTAAGAACATTTTACTGTTTTAAATTTACTAGGATTTTTTAAACCATGAATTTATTTTTAATTTTATCAAATAAATCTGCATATTTGGAGATGACATTATGGACCCCAAAACACGTAATATACATTTCAGACTATCAGAAAGATAGGAGTTAACTTGGGGAAATACACAAAAGCACATGTAAATGCACACACACAATATTCCTGTAAAACAAATGAATTCAGTAATTGTTTCTTCTTTCAAGAAAGTTTCTTTGAAAAATTACCTTTTAGAAAGTGGCATTTAATATGGGCCTTAAAGGATGGCTGAATTTTAAAAGAAGGTTATGGGGTGGGATGAGTAGAAAGAAGGAAGATGTATTGGTTGAAATGTCTATTATAAATAAGGGTATAGAACTAGGAAAACAAAGAAATGTTAACTAATCATTTGACCATATAAAAGTATGCAAAGGAAATATCAGATAAATTTGTTACTATTATATTTTGGAAAGTAATACATTTCATAATGAGAATTTTAGAAAGAAATTTCACTAAACGTGCATTTTAGAAGGTATTTTAAGTAGGTAAATCTAACAAAATGTCCTGTGTTACAAGAAGAACTTGCTTCTCTCAAAAATACATTCTTTTATCAATAAATTTCACAAACATTGCATATGCTATCCCACAGTCTACACTATAGTGTTAAAAGCTGTAAGAATTCCTAAAGTTAAATATCTTTTTTAGGCTATATTTCTC
>NW_005322958.1:0-1359 GCF_000412655.1 Myotis brandtii | reverse complement strand
TAATTAGCTTATTACCCTTTTATTATTATAGATGGGTTCTTTAGGACAGGTGTCTTGCATTGCTCAGCTCTGCTTAAGAGTTTCTCACAGGCCACAATCAACCTGTCAGCCAGGGCTTTAGTCCTCTTCAGGCTCAATTGAAGAAAGGTCTATTTTCAAGCTCACGTGGTTGTTGGCAGGAGTGAGTTCCATGTGGGCTGTCAGATTGAGTGCTTCAGTTTCTTGCTGGGTGTTGGCTAGAGGTCACCCTCTGCTCCCTACCATGTGGGCCTCTTGCTTCATCAACATGCGCAATTGAGGAAGTACCAGGTAGGTGGAATTCACAGTCTTTTGTAACCTAATTACAGGAGTGACATCCCATTACTTTGACCACCTTCTTAGAAGCCAGTCACTAGGTTTAGCCTACACTCAAGGCAGGGGATTCTCCAACTGTGTAAATATCAAGAAGTGGGGATCATTCCAAAGACCATCTTTGGAATCAATGCTAAGTTCACAGATCTTACAGATAGTGCCAAAACCAAAGCTGGTTAATAAAAAAAGGTTAACTTAGAAAATGTTGCTTTGTTGTCAGAAGTACTAGAAATTCATGGGGCTTCACATTTAGACTCATTTTTTAAGTTTAGGGACATGAAGAAATAGTCAACATAGTTACATTTGATAAATATACACTTCATGTTATTTATACAGGATTTTACTACACATACTTCTATGTCAATATTTTCATTTGATTTTTTTTAAATCTAGAAAGAAGGAACAGAAGATGTTATCTCAAATTTAAAAATGGTGTTAATTGAGCCTTGGCAAGTAACCAGGAGTCAGCTAAATTGCTACATCTTGCCCCCAGTTTGTTTGTTGGTTCAACAAACATGTATGATCAAGTATTGTGTGCTCAGCACCATACTGGGCACCATACTGGGGCCCCTTGTTGAATAAAACCAATGTGGTTTTTGTCCTCCAAGAACCTAGTATCTGGTCAGGATGAAATATCAAATGATCTCACAAAATATGATTTCAAACTTTAACATTTTATAATGGATGTAAAAAGTTATAGATCATGGTTTATATATGCATATCTATCAACATATTAGGTTGGAACCCCAGCTAGTCCATTACTTACATCTCTTATCTGGACAATATTTAAAAACTGTCCAACTGCATCTTTAAGATTTGTACACTTAACTGGGGGTGAGACATGTTTAGAACATCCTAGGAAGGAAAGGCACATGGTACTGAGGTAGTTTGTGAAAGGAGACATGGCTGCTTACAACTTACTATTTTGGAAGTGATGGGTATGCTTAAGGCATAGATTGTGGTGGTGGTTTCATGGGTGTGTCATCTCCAGACTCATCAGTTTGTACC
>NW_005322957.1:0-1359 GCF_000412655.1 Myotis brandtii | reverse complement strand
GTTTTTTACATGATGAATCCCTGACACTGAAGGTCTGCCCTAACACCATTTTCCTGCGTGTATCTTGCTTGGGTATGAGAAATATATTTTATTTTATATTTTTTAGCAACTTCAGATATTTCTTTCTAAATGGAAGGTTTTTCTTTAGTTTGACACTCCTGGGCTCTGCTCCTGCTACTTCCTAGTGAGAGATGAAGGGATGAATTCTGACGGGTAGTTTTGGAAAGAGGACCTGAGCACATGTAGCTCAGCTCACCACTCCTCCCTTGTTTCTGGGTCATATCTGTTCATTGGAAACCTGTTCTGGTTTGCACCTCGTGTCATGTGTCCAGTCAGTGCTCCCTGTGATTGGCTGGGAAAATCTGTCTAATGTTGGTATATGGAATTTTGGGCACTTAAAAATTATGGTTCTAGGTCCTTTAAAATTGAACTATATTTACTTATTTTCTGACTTTATATCCTGTCCCAGTGTGGACATTGGTGTTCTTTTATATTTCTATCTGCATGTTTAAGTGTTAAGTGCTAAATAATTTGTTAAAATTTGTTAAATGATTGAAATTACTTTATATAAGAATAAGAGAAACCTTTAGGAATAGTTACATCTGTAAGGTAGCCTCGTTAACATTTTACTAAACTAATTTTAAACTTGTCTCTAAATTTGCTTATTATATATTTTTTCATGTTATAATAGAATAGCCTAATGTACCCCAAAATATTATCAAGTGCCATAGAATGTGAAAAGTTTTTTGTAAGCTGTTAGGCACAGTCCAGTTACACTATTTTGTTATTAATATTGGAAGTTTTCAAAAGTAATTTACTCTGAAGATTATTAGGCCTTTAGTAATATATTCCAAATTGTAGGAAAAATAGAACATTTAGATTTTTGTCTCCTCTATGTTGCCTTATTTTCTTTCCTACATGGTGCTAATTCTCTATTTGGTCTCTATTTTCCTTCTCTTTCATGGATGACTATTTCATATTCTTACCAGTTAATCATCCACAGTAGCTATGGGGAGATTGCTGCTTTAAGGTTAAATTCATCAGCTTGGTGGTTTTGGTATTTTGATGATTTATGGATGTTTATGACTCAGGTATGGATACAAACGAGGGCTGTCACAAGGACCATCGTTTCCCTTTCCGGTTCACTGTCATGCCTTCCCATCCATGAACTGAACCAAATAGACAAAAATCCATAATTGCAAAACCCGTCACACCTCCAGTGGGAAAGAACCCCCTGACGGATGGCCCCAGTCAGCATACCACGATGGCACATGTGACTGCTTCAGTTCTAGAAACAAAAGTTGGTTCCAGAGACTGAAACTTTTCTTCCATTCCAGAAGCAAAAATCAATATGATACT
>NW_005322956.1:0-1359 GCF_000412655.1 Myotis brandtii | reverse complement strand
CCCCAACCAGGACCAGGACCATAGATCAAGCCTGCAACCCAGGTACGTGTCCTTGATGGGGATTCGAACCTGCAATTCTTCAGTGCGCAGGCCGATGCTATAACTATTGAGAAACACTGACCAGAGCCCCCTTTGGTTTTCTCTGTGTGCACTTAACATGGAGGAGGAAAGCTGGAGAGATAGGTACAGGGTGAGGAAGGAGGGAATGTGGAGAGTGCTGTTGGGGAAGATGCTTCTATTTTGTAGGCCCTCTAGCCTGGGCACTGAGAGGAATATGGTCATGGGAAAACAGCATCTGCTATTCTCTTCAGATGAAATTGTTTTCCTGAAACAGGAAATGCAAACACAGGTTCTATTTTTCTGCCCTATGTTACTCTAATGGGAATAATAATAGTGGTGCAATCAAGAGGGTGATTAATAAATCTATCTTAGGTTCACAAAGGTGCTGTAGGGAAGCCAAGACTCCCCAGGAAGGACTTGGAGATTTTGCAAATTCCAAACTATTTTCCTGATGAACTGTAGTAACCCACCACAAGACAGGAGAGATGGACTCAAGTTCCAAGTACATGTGTCCTCACAGAGCTTGTTTTGACACCAGAAGAATTTCATCTGTGTGTCGTTCTCGTGATCTTACCGCCATGAGCTTGTTTGGCACCCAGTCTAGTGGATGCTTGGTAAATGCAAAGATCTGTCTCTCCAGCATGAAATAACTGGCTGAGAAGGGGAATATTTCATGTTCCATGGGTTAGTTTATTTGTAGGAACCAAATAGTCTGGTTGGTTCTTCCACCAAATTGCAGAACGGATTCTTTCAGGGGGAGGATTCATCATCAATATATGAAGAAGTGCTGTGGCTGAGAGATCAGGACCTCAGACTCCAGGAGAAAGACAGACGTTTTATGATAAGCCTCGAGAGGCCAGACCAGAGCCAGTCTTGGGATTTTAGTGAGACAAAATGGAGGGGGTTGAAAGAAGTGCCTGGCTAATTTTGCACAGGTTTCTTTGGTGGGAATTAAAGGTCCTGCTCTCATGTAGTGCAAATGAAACCCAGAACTCAGACACATGCAGCATTCCCATAATTCTCCCCTTATAAGAGGTCTGGTCCTTTCCCTTCCATATGCTTCTCAGGCAATGAAGGTCCCTTTTCTGACTCTCCATCTGTCTTCATCCTTCACACCCCTTCCCAAAACTACCCTTGATGCTCATCTCACCCACTTTTGCCTTGATACAAATGATGAGAGAGGGCACTAAACTTGTCTCCTCACCTATCCTTCATATGTCAAGAGGGCCGCCGGCCTTGCTTGGTTGAACTGTCAAACTTGGGGATAAAATAAGGGAGAAGTCTGAGAGAAGAAGAGAA
>NW_005322955.1:0-1359 GCF_000412655.1 Myotis brandtii | reverse complement strand
TCTATCATTTCTATGTAAGAAACAAATTTATGTTTTTGGTCAGTTCTCACATCCTAAGGAAATTTGGGTTCTATTCTATCCTTTTAGTAAGTAAATACCAGGAACGTGTTTATTTCTCCTGATGAGTTTATATTTTACCAGACAGGATTATATTGCCATTTCTTCATGCTCATCATTTGGCTCCTGGAAGCTGTGAAATCAATGTAATGCTCCTTTCCAGTAATGATACTGATCTAAGTACCTCACCAGGTAGTGCTAATATGCACGCAGTAAATACTTTCTGAGCGTCGACTATGCCAGGTGCTGTTCTAGGTGTTGTATATACACACATGGCAGTGGACATGGCAGACAGGGCCCTTGTTCTACTGGGGAAGGAAACTCGGAGGATTTTGGCTTGAGCAGTTGAGTGGATGGTAATGTATTTACTGAAAGGAAGTGTATGAAAGAAACAGATTGGGGTGAAACTCAATGAGTTTTATTTTGTCCATGTTAAGTTTGAACTGCTTTTTTCACATCTAAGGAAAGATATCAAGAAAATATCTTTGGAAAGAAGCCAGGAGTAGGGATAGAATTTGGATACTATCAGCATATAGATGGTATTTAAAACCATGAGACAGGTGAGACCTCATAGAAAGAATGCAGAGATGGACAAGAAGGGGGCTCAGGACTAAGCCTTCGGGACACTTCTTTATTTAGAAGTCAGGCAGAGGAAGAGTAGTCAGCTAAGGCGATCAAGAAGGAGTGGCCATTGAGAGTGAACCAGGGGATGGTGGTGTCATAGAAGCCAAGAGAAAATGTATCTCAAAAGATAGGAATGGTTGGTTGTGTCAAATGCTGATGTGAGAGGTTACATGAGAGAAGAACACACTGGATTTGATATAGTCTTACTGGAGCCATGGGGCCGAAAGCCCCCTTGGATTAGGTTAAGAAGAGAATTGGGGGGTGGGGGTGATAAAATGTAGAGAAAGACTATAGACATTTTTTCCAGAAATTTGGCCTTAAAGTGGGGGGAGCAGAGGAATAGGGTAGTAATTGCAGGGGATGTGGGATCAACTGAGGGTTCTCAAGAGATAGTAATATACTTATATGCTGGTGGAAATGAGTCAGTAATGAGGAAAACTTGATGCAGGAAAAGAGGGATCAATGTAGTAGCAATTGCATAGGTAGAGAAGTCATCCTTTAATAGAGCCATGGAGACTCTATTTGTGGTAGCAGGAGGAAACACAGTATGGATAGAGCTGCAAGTTGGCTGGTAGCTTTGTTGGCACAAAGATGGGGGAATTTCTATGTAATCATTTTTATTAAAAATATGTTTTTTTGTTTTGTTTTATTTTTTTGTTAATCTTCACCCAAGGATAT
>NW_005322954.1:0-1359 GCF_000412655.1 Myotis brandtii | reverse complement strand
CCCTGAAAGTCTCACTCCCTCACTACCAATACATTGCATCCGGTTTCAAGGGGAGAAACCACAGACCCCATCTCTCAATATCAAAGCTCTGTTGCAAGAAGCTGTCATTCTGGCCATTTTGAAAATATCACCTGGCAAAGTAAGTCATTTAGAGCATTTGGTTTGATGAAATGCTGTCCTTGAGTAAGAAATTAGTTGAAAAACCTTGAGCATGTGGTGCTTCTACTTATTGGCTGAAATGTATAAATGATACACACTTGAAAGAGTAGATCACATTCATTTATTCACTGGTATAATCAGGCATCTACTGGTGACCCAAACACCCCATCTCCCATCCTCCATTTATGGCTCCTAGTCTACAAAAATCAAACAGCATTGAAAGATGGGCCCCACTCATAACAGAAATGAAAAGTCATCTTGAAAACACCACACAGGGGTTTCATGTTTTGTTTTCTTATCTATCCTTCCTTTGAATCAAAGCCCAGCCTGGTAGGGTTTCACAGTGGCTTTCTTTAGGTTAAATTGCTGGAGCGGTGTCTCTTGCTAATGAGATTGGGCAAGAGAAACGGTAACCGGCATTCCTCAGAATGGGGCTCATGTATTTAAAAACATAGCTAAGGGTTAAACAGACGTTTAAAACAGAAGAGCCTTTTTGTGCTTGTTGTTGTTCTTGCTATTATTTTAAACATGAAGCTTCATGTTCCCAAACTACTTATGCCCTTTCATAAGAAAGGGCAGTCCTCCTTGAAATTCTCCCACATGAGCCAGAAAAGACATTACTGAATGTCGCCCTCTCACCTGAGTGAGAAGTAGAGTTTCTCTCTGTTCGCTGGTGCTAGTTTTGCCCCCAAGAGAAATATTCTCTTATCTCTGGTTTGGCTTTCTTTGCCTTGCTTTCTATTCTTTCATGGATTAAACAATACCAGGGAGACATCAGTTACAACTGCATGTGGTTAACTAGAGTGCCACCCAGCTTTACAAGGCACTCTGGTCTGACCACATCACTCCTCTAAATGCTTCTCAATTACCTACAATCGCCATCAACTAAAACCCATTTGCACACTTTCGTGCCTTCACCCCTTCTGCAGGAGGGTCCTGTTACAGGAGGGACCATGGGTGTTTTATCAAGGGGACAGTCCTTATGATATAAACTGTTGTCTACAGGAGGGAAGCCAAAGAGACTTCACGTAAGGCCCATGGCATTGACTTTTGTCTGTTATGAATATCACCAGTGTGGTGTGAATATCCGAATCTAGATGGCATCCCAGGAGTTACGCTTTGGAATAAGAGCTGGTTTGGTTTGATATCAAGAATAGGGAGCTTGGAACAGACTGTCGAATCTCAGAGGGAAGGCAGGGG
>NW_005322953.1:0-1359 GCF_000412655.1 Myotis brandtii | reverse complement strand
TGTAGTATGAAATCCAGATTTGGGAGTATGTGTAGCCATTGTTCCAGCAGATGACAGTGAAAGTGTGTGGCTGAGATGGAGAGTGATTGTCAGTACATCTGGGGACATGTACACAGTTGCCCATCTATTGTTATTATACTAGTAGTTTATTTTATTTAGTCTTGTTTTCACTTGCATTGTCCTTAGATTGCTCATAAATTCTACTTCTCTTCATTTCTAGAGAAATAATAATGGATGTCTCCATGCTTTTAGGTTAGAAGAGTACCTATTCCAAAACTATTCACAAATATTTAAATTATGGAAAAGATTTAAAGGTTTACAGAGAAACAATTTGAAAGACCAAACTGTTATCAGCTATTACCTCTATATAGTAAGACTAGAGCAATTTTAACCCACATTTGCTAGAATTTATAATATGAATAAAAATAATCAGAATGGTATTGGACCTTGTGCTCCTAAAATCTATGCCATAGTGAGCAAGTATTACTGTGCAGTAAGAGAAAAACACAAAAATAATTGTGAAAATAGTTTAATATTATCTTGTTAGGACAGTGATTTAGAGTAATTTAAATATTATAAAACATAAACATGAAACCTGATTTATTATTTGATATGATTGTTAAGGAACAATCATATTCAGTGAAATTTTTAAAGAAATTCAGTGATTAAATTTTCCATCTCCTGGGACAGTTAAGTTTCAAATAAACTCCAAGAATAAGGAGTCTTCAAGCTAACCAAAAACTACTATTGTTTAAACAAAAGGACACATAAAGTGTGTTGATCATCTACTGTAAAATGTACTCAGGACTTTTGAAAACTAAAATGCACTATTGAAATAGAATGAACTTTCAGTGGTTCATTTCTCTCCAAGGTAATATTTCAGCAGATTAACGATTGTTGAGAAATTTTATTGCCATGAAAAATTACGGTGCAGAAAAATGAAGAACTGTTTGCTGAGAAAGCAGCCCGGTGAACCCCTTAATCCAAGCACAGACGTGCCAGAATGACCTTCCGCCTACCTGATTTTTTACATCTGCGTGAAGCTGTGGAGTGTGTCTTTGATTAGGACGATGATGTAAGGAGAAAATCATACAAATGTGGAAGGACAGAGTCTTTACAGGAAATGAATGCGGACCATTCTCCGATTTATGATATAACCTCACTTCACATAATATGCCACAAACCAACTGTGGTTAAGACCTTACAGAAATGTTTGCTGTTTCCCCTCCCACCCTCTGTGCTCTAGAAGTTTTGCTTGATGCTGCCCCACAGACCTAGCTCCTCAGCCACTCCCTTTCCAGCTCTCAGTCTCCTCAACTCAGATCCCTGGGATCTGCTGGGTTGTCCTGCCGCAGCCTG
>NW_005322952.1:0-1359 GCF_000412655.1 Myotis brandtii | reverse complement strand
AAAAAAATCAAGCCTAATTTTTCCTCTCTCCACTTTAAGACTGTGTTCCCTTGTCACGATCCCTTCTGAAGTAGTCTATCTTCATCTCAGGCGTGTGTTTACAGAGCTGGAAATGGTTCTGAGTGTGAACAATCAGTGATCATGTCACCACCTCTGCCAGAAGCCGATCTGTGAAATGCTAACTGCGTGGTCCTGTTTCACACCATGCTAGCCCAGGCTAAAGTGCTCCCAGAAGAAATATCCGTTTTCATCTCCACGCGCTGAGCAGTCCATGTCTCCTCCCTGGAGCGTGCCCTGCTTGTGGAAAAGACAAGCAGTGGTTTCAGAGTCCACATGCTGCTCGTAGGGATCACACAGCTGGTTTAAAAATCAGTGCATTTGGAATAATTAACGGGTGACTGGAGGCATTCTTCTGTTAAGTAGGGTCTAAAACATTCTTGACAACTAGAATGCTAGAAATGTCCCCTAAAATTCTTCCATGTCAGTGTGTTTAGAAGACAGCTGCAATGAATGAGATTCCAGGCAGGATTAACACAGTTTTTAATATAGACTCTAACTTCCAAGCTCATGATAAGTCTGCTCCCATGTATTGTGAAGATTCAATAAGTTAAAACACTTGAAGTATCTGCAATGGTATCTCCTACATGGGAAGCGTGTAATACAACTGTCTGTTGTTATTATTCCTTCTCTTAGTCCCGTGACTCTGATCTCGCTGTAGAGTATTTAGAATCTGACAATATCAAAATGTTCAGTATGGTCGTATTGGAGAATGATGTCATTTCAGGAGCTCGGTGGTTGGTAGGGTTTGGGCACAGAATTGCTTTCCTATTTGCCAGCACCCGGAAGGAATGCCTTAATGAGGGGTCTCTTAAGCCTTTCATTCATGCACATTGGTTCTTAGAGGAGAAGCATAACTCCAGTGTGAATAGAACCCAGAGAGAGCCAATTTTAGGAAACACAGGTCCATGTTTGCAAAATAGTTCACGGTCCAGTCATAATGTCCAAGACCCGACCAGTGGACACACCTCCTCCAGCTGGTTCAAATGCTCTGAGGGAGCTCCCTATCTTGCAGGGGGAACTGCAAAAGAACAAGTAGATACACAGTGATTTTCAGCAAGGAAATAAAATGCTGAATCTGTATGACGAGACTGTGGGACAAGAGCAGATGAGAAGCACACCCCTTGGTTCTGGAATCTTCTCTGGGCCCCAGTCCCAGCCTTCTTTTCCTACAAACTACTGGACAAGGTGGAAAACCCAAATTCTTTCAGGCATGTTGGATTTGTCTCCCCAGTTAAAACTGTGAACAGGTACCATGTCTTATATTCTCATAGGATCCAGGCACGGATAGGCAACTTCTAA
>NW_005322951.1:0-1359 GCF_000412655.1 Myotis brandtii | reverse complement strand
ATTCAAACTTCTTGTTCACTTGGTGAAACTAAGGCCAGGAGAGGTGAGGAGTAAACCATGGCTACTGCTATAAGTGGGCAGGTCATGGACTCAAAAAATATGTCTTTTGTCTTTCAATCTAGTGCTCATTTTATCACACCAATTCACCTGGATTGCCTGACAGTAACAGTATTGCAGTTCCTTTAATTTCCTGAAGGCCCACTGGTTGCTATTCCTTAGATTGCCTCTCTGGATTCATCCTTCCATCATAGAAATTAAATGAAATTTGGAGATATTATGAAAAGATCCTCTTTTCCTACATCTCTTCTTTGCTTTGGGCATAGCCCTGGAGATGTCTAAAGATTTCCACAATTGTATTTTCTCTAGAAGTCATTAGTGAGAGCATTAACCCAGAAATGCCAAATGGCTGCTAGGAGTTTGTTAATAAAGGATAAAACTAAAGACTTTATATAAGACAGCAGGTGGCAGTTAGTAAAACCCCTCATGTTCCTATGCTTGATTTACAGGGATACCCATGTTAATGCCCGGTGTCAAGAAGGTCAAGTAACAGCCAAAGCATTTCACCCAGCACAAATTTGTTCTGACTCCTCAACTAACCATAGGCTTTTAAACTTGCATGTCTATGCTGAGGAGACAGGCACATGCAGGAATGAAATGGCCTGGATACAGAGTGACATGAATAGCACCTTGGTGGGGATAATGTGAGCCTTATGCTTTCTTTCCACTGCCTCTATGCTACCTAACTTTCCTCACAGTGATAACCTGCTCAATGATGCTTATTCCTTCCCTTGTCATTTCCGCACTTCCCTTCCGTTGCTTCTTGGGATCACTGTCCAAATAAGCTGCTGGCACTCACAACTTTGTTTTAGAATCTGCTTCTGGGAAACCCAATATGAAAACCCTCTCACATAGACACATACACCTGAACACACACCCTTGAGACTGGAAGTGTGTTATCATGTACATGGGTTAGAAGTCATCTAAAAGAAATTAAAATTAGAAGTAATAGAGGAGAAATGCCTCATTTCTTCTCGGGCATCAGGGAACAGAACCCTCCCTGTCTTGAGTCAAGTTGCACTGGAATTTGACTGGGAGGCAAATGACTTGTGCAAAGAGTTAAGCCCATTGATCTTAGGAGCACACTCTTGGTTATTTCATCACCGCCTTAAACGTGTAATCTCCCCCCTGCTGTCCTATGAAATAACTTTATTTACCAACTAGGAAGGAAGATAGATTTCATCTGTCAAAACAGTCACTATAGGAGGCTCAGTGAAACTCACAGATGTAAACATAGCAACAAGCCTTGTTGTGTTACATAGTGACACACCACCCCCTCTCCATTCTCAGGGTGTGCCACTT
>NW_005322950.1:0-1359 GCF_000412655.1 Myotis brandtii | reverse complement strand
GCTCGCGAGCCGCAGTTTGCTGACCACTGCACTAGACAAAGCAGTGATTTCCATCCCAGACAGGAAGGAGTGGGACAGCAGGAGATTTCATCTCACTACTCAGAAGGGCACACAATTTAAAACTTATGAATTAATTATTTTGGGAACTTTTCATTTAATAACTTCAGATTGCAGTTATCAAGAATAACTAAAACCCTGGAAAGCAAAATCGCAGATAAGGGGAGACTACTGTATTTGTCATTTATTTTGTCCAAATTAAAAACCTTATCCTCTCATGCTATACTTGAAAGTCATGGGAGAATAATTGCTTAGCATTCTCCTCTAAAACAAATCCTTCACTTAATAAGACCCTCTAGTTAATCACATGTAGCCTTTCTAGGCCTTTGAAAATTAATATTTGGAAAATTCATGGTTGTAGTTGTACTAAGACATACCCTGTGTCTTCCAGTTTGATGATGAGACCAAAGTAGCCACTGCCACCTAGTGGCAGTGTACCCTAATTACAAGAGAAATGCACAAAAAGGGAGGCAGCTTTTTTGCATGCAACTTTGCAGCTAGAAAATGAAGGTGAATGTTTCCCCCCAGGCAGATTCTAATAAAAACAAAGAGTGAAATAATTAGAAGCAGTCTGGAACACATTCAAGTAAATTATTTCTTTTTTACTATATATTCATCTATTAATCATCAATTAATGTTCCGGTGAAAGAGAAGTAATATCTATGTAGTGCCTATTATAGGCCAGGCACTGTACTAAGCATTTTACATATGATACCTCATTTGATTCTTAATATACGACCCCAAAACATTATTTCTATTTTACAGATGCAGAGAGGTTAGGCAAAGCCACACAAGCTGGGAGTCATGTTTAGGATGTGAACTTGATTGATTATTCAGGCCCAAGGCTGTCCTTGTCTTTCTGGCCTCCCTGCCTGCTGATTCTGCAGGGTCCTGTGTGTTCATAGATCCGTGCTCAGCAGGCGCATCCCTGCCCTCACCCTGCTTGCTATTGGCTGGTGGCTCTTTCCATGTCATTGGTAGAATTACCCATCTGAGTTTCAGCTGGACTTCTAGGGTCTGTTCTCTTGTTGGCTGTTCTGGCTGGATTACCAACCTCCGCCTGATGGAAGTCCCAGGGAAGGGACTGTGACAGGAACTAAGCTGTTTTAGGTTATAAGGCAAAGGGGCAGAGCGTGCCTTGAAAATGCCTCTGACTTTAGATACCGAGGAGGCCCTGCTGTGCCAGGCCTCAGGCACAAGGCCAAGGGTGCCCAATCCTGGGCCCCTGACTGGGTTGTGACCTCATTACAGACAGCGCCTGAGGAGCATGACCAGGACAGAGGCTGTGGCCTGGGATGGGGT
>NW_005322949.1:0-1358 GCF_000412655.1 Myotis brandtii | reverse complement strand
TAATAGCAGGTACTATTTAATGAATGCTCTGTAAATGCGGGTCATCGTGCTAAAATTAACCCACACAACTCCAAGAAGCAAGTATCAGTAGCCCCATGTAACAGATGGGAAAATTAGGACTTAATAGCTTATGTAATTTATCTAGATGTAAACAACTAGGAGAACACAAAAGGAGCATTCAAAAGCAGGTAGCTGGTTGGGAACAACAAGTTCCCGCTACTGCAATATGCTGCCTTCAATCTAGCCTCATTACACTGCATCCACTACACAGTTTTCTAAAAACTTTCTAAAATACAAATCTGGTCATGACACTTTCCTGTTTTAAACATTTCATCAGGAATTTTATTTCTGGATAGGATTTAATAGGTACAGGCAGGCCATTCTTTTCATTGTAACAGATCGGAAAACAACAACAAAAACCCATGGTAAATTACAGAAATAAAATTTTAAAGCTATCAGAGGGCCATGGAAGCAACGATTATCAAATTAAAATTCTAGAGATGGTAGAACACTTCTTAGATGAGCTGAGATTGCCAAGTGTTTTCTTCTCCCTGGGGCCTTATCATGTCTGGGCATTTCTGAGAAATAGGCTTACCATAGAGAGATTATTCTAAGGGAAAGTAAAATTAGAAAAGCTTTTGATGACTGTGTGGGTTGGTGTGATGTATTGGAATCTAGAGAAATTTCATAGCTGTGGCCAGTGTTCCCCACAGGATGCATTCTGAGAGCTGGGGTGGTGTGGGAGGTGGCGGATTAGACTAGAGAGGCAGAGCGAAGTTTCTTGCAATTTTGCACTACTTGGGAGAAAATAGCCCACTCAAGAGAGAGGCCTAGAACAAAAGAGGTTTGACATCAGAAGTAAACCAAGTATAATAACTAAAGCTGCAACCCAGCACTGACCAAGCTCAATCTCTAATTAGATTAATGTGTTTGGCTCCTCATGCTCTCTGTTGAAAGGAGGAAAAGGTAAATGATCTCTGGGAGAAAATAACATTAATTTCAGTATCTATAGATCTTTTATACATAATTTCTGTCATATAATAAAAATTGTGAAAAAATTACAGGCCTTATAAAGAGGAAGGAAAGTGTGACTAATACCTAAGAGGGAAAAATAGACATTAGAAGCAGACACAGGATCATGTAGATATTGATGTTAGCAGACCGGGACTTCAAAATTACTCTTATAAATATGTTTTAAAAAAAGCAGAGAAATTTTGGACAAACTGGATGAAAACATGAGTAATTTCAACTGAGAATTAGAATCTATATGCATAAAAGAGATTCAAATACCTTTATAGAACTGAATATATACACTGAGTGTCCAGATTATTATGACTACCTGATGTTTGTAGGCAAAT
>NW_005322948.1:0-1358 GCF_000412655.1 Myotis brandtii | reverse complement strand
TTCCTTCCCAGTACCTATTACAGAACAGACCTTCTCTGAAAGGCACAACATTTAATGTATTAGCTTACACTTTGATTCTCAGACTTTGCGAGATAACCTTGAAAGAGTATCATCAGCTCTATGGCATTCCCTAATGAATATCATGGGAACATGCACGTTTTGACCCAAACCATGAGAAGCGTTCCTTTGGAAGTTATCCCAGATTTGGGTCCGCAGATCATAAGAATGAGTTTATTTATGGACAATGATTATGTGAAATCTTCTGTAAAAATACAGAAAATTCTAATCATTGCCTTACTCTTGAGCATCTCTCCTCAATCTGAGCATAATTTCTTTCAGTTTTGATCAGGACGTGTGATGCATAACTAATGGGCATCCCACTGCCATCTGGCAGACTGTGAGTTCACAGCTCACATCACGGCAGAGGCAAGATCACAAGCCAAATTTAAAGTAAAAGTGGGCTACAGGACAGTTGGACACATACGAATGAATTTTTGTTTAGCTCTATACATTTTTTTTGGTGGTTTGATTTTGTAAATTTCTGTAGGCTTTCTTACAGGGCCCTTTACCTGCTCTGACAAAGGTTAATCTGAGTTTCCAAATGTTTTATTACCAAAGAAAAGCTTGCTTATTTATAGAGTTTCCAAGTTTTCTTTTTTCATAGTTTTCTTCAGTTTGAATCATTCTCTCATCATTGATTGTTAGAATACAATTTAATTATATTAGAAGGATGGATTCTGAGGACTGGCTAATTCTTGAAAATTTGTTCATGTATATTAATCAGTATTCAAAATTATGTTTGAAAATTATAGGAAAATATCTTAATTCACTTGCTTGAAACCGTTGTTACTGTCATCAATTCTTCACCTCAAAATGGGTCACTAGAGTGCTTCCAAGTGATACTGGAGCAAATGGGGACACTGACAATTACTTCAAGTAATTTATGCTCTTTATAATCTTTGCATGAAATAATTTCTCCCTGAAGAAATAGTTACTGCTATGTCTTTTTCACAATATTCTATTCCCAGGCCAGAAGTTATCTTTGCATCATATTCACATATGTAAGTCTATACTATATTAGTTATTCTTGTGATTGTAAGTCAAGCAAGCCAACTTGAATTTGCTTAGATGCCAAGGAGGAGTTGAATAACAACTCTATTTCATTAATTCTAAAAATTTGCATTACTATTTTATGGTGAGGATGTAAAGAAACAGGAATCTTCATACACTGTTTGTGGGATTATAAATTAGTGCTAGAGAAAACAGTATGGAGGTTCTTTTAAAAATAGAATTGTCATGTAATTCAGCAATTCCACTTCTAGGTATTTATCTGAAGAAAACAAAAACACTAATTCAAA
>NW_005322947.1:0-1358 GCF_000412655.1 Myotis brandtii | reverse complement strand
ACTGGCTATTTGACCCAGCTTCAGCACTCACTTTTTGAGCCTGCTTTTTTATAATAGAAATGGTAATGCTCAGGTAGCTCAAGCATCCTCCTAATTACTTTATATCTCAGAGGACTGGTTATTAAGTATTGTCTCTCAAAAAAGAAATTTAAAAAGTTTTAAAAAAAAAGAAATATAGAAATTAAGTACTGTCTCTCATCTTCAAACCCACCCTACATGCCCCAGTTTGTGGGACTAGGGTGGGAGTCTGCAGAATTCATTTCCGCTTTGCAAACTGGCTCTGTGACAGAGTCTGTCCAAAAGGGGTGCTAGTGGGGATGGAATCACTCCGTCCTGTCTGATTCCTGCTGCTGTGTCACCCAGCCCTGCTTCACCCCAACAGTGACAGCCCCTGAATATGGGTTGCAGTTTTACAACACTCTCAGTTCCAGCTCTATTATGTCTACCTTAGTCACATGAGCACCAGCCCAGAGCTCTCCTCGAGCTCAGAGACACCAGCCAGCACTGGCCACAGGGACCCCTCCTCAGGAGTCTGAGCGTCATCTCTGTGGGGCTTCTGAGCCGTGATGGCTGCTTCTTGACATCGCTACCGCTGTGCCACCTTCGGGTTCTCTTCTTACTCTTTGTGATCTAGTTAACTTTCTGCCTGTTTAATTCTTTTATGTTAAGTTGTCTCCATTCAAACAACTGGTGTGGTTTCTGTATCCTGCTGGATCCTGATGGATAATGTAGGCAATCTTAGACTTTATCCAGGAAGCAGAACACGTGGAGATGATAGTAGTTGAAGCAAAACCTTCTGAAAGACTGACATTCCATCTATGGAGAGAAGATACCATTTCTGTTCATCAGCTGCCGTTGTCTCAGTTTACAACCAATAATTGATAATAGGCCGAAGATCTAATTTACATTCGTGGGTGAAAAATGGAAAGTTGAGAAACTTCCTTTCACTAATTTTTTTCTGTGGAGTGTACAGTTGCTAGAATTTCATTTCGGCAGCGAATCACTTTGACTCAGCTCAGAGGAAATCCGAGTATCTCAGAAGCAAAGTTAAGCCTCTTCACCCCCTCCTATTTAGGCTTCTACTTGAAAGGACTATAATCCCCCAACACACAACACACATGCGTGCGCGCACACACACAAGGTAAGCTCTAACCCAACTGCAATTATTACAGATTCTGCCCTGCATTCATGAAGTTTAAATTTAAAGGGGCCTGCTGTGTTCCGGAACATCTTTGAAAAACAAGAAGGCTACTTGGAGAGAGGCAACAGTGTTCTGAGACCAATGTGGAACTGAATTCAAACCTTGTTTTCTGGCTCAGTCTTTTTAATTGTGGCTAATTGTGACTTCCTGTTTTTTT
>NW_005322946.1:0-1358 GCF_000412655.1 Myotis brandtii | reverse complement strand
AAAAAAAGACACTTGACTAACAGTTATTTGTTGTTTTTCTGAGGCACAGGTCTAAATGTGGGCTGCTGTGTCGTTGCATGTGGGAGGAGTCCCTGCGCTAGTGAATAAACCTAACCAAGCACCTTGATTTAAATTTTAGACTCACCGTGCTTATGTTCCAGTCATTACCCCATATGCAATAACTCTAATAAAGGATGAAAACAAAACTGTGTCTTTGTGTAAAATGGTCCCCCCCAAAGAAAGCTCACTTTTAGGGTTGTGATAGGAGTGAAGGAAAATTAAAGAGATCTAAGAAAAATAATAGTTCTGAGCCAGAAAATAGATAAATCAGAGTATAATGTCAAAAATTCGCAAGGCCTGAATCTATGATATAAATAAGACCAACACGTATGATAGCAGGGAAAAGTTATTCTGAAACATAAATTATTATGGCATACAAACTAAGGGCCTAAAGAGGTTACTTAAATATTTCAGTTACTTTCCTGCATTTTATGAGGGTAATTATAAGCTATCATGGGATTTGTAAGTTTGGAGATTTGCAAAGATCTTGGGATATTTACTTTGTGAAAATCAAAGGCCTTTTCTAAAAGTATTCCTGTGACAAACAACTCTACAAACAAATCTGGGTCCATATGTCTAATAATTTACTTAACATCATTTCCTAGAAGTGATATTATTATTATATTATCAATGGTGCCATGGCAAAATAATTCAAAAGTTCCCCCAAATTCAAAATACCTCTAATACTCTCTAAAATTTTCCCATTTAAACTACTCTTTGGGTTAAGGCAGTATTTGGAAAGTCTTTGAAAATAATGTCCATAAAACTTTTTAAGGAAAGTTTCTGTTTTGTTTACTAGTCATTATGATAGGGATATACGAAGTACACAATATAGCTGAGGCTGTGGGCGTCCAGGTTGAAAACCATTTAGTCCACTGCCAGAGAAGTAGGGGGCAGAGGAGAGGTGAGGAAACCATGGTGTCCCTGGGTTACAGGGGTGGGTTGAAAGAGGGAGGTTAAAAGGCAGGAGAGTATAAAAATCAACGTCTTGTGTTCTTAGTTTCGCTCAAAGTCAAATCGTACTTTAAAATATTTGGAAGCATGTGAAGTTTCCCATCAGGAAACAGTGGGAATTTCTTCCTGTGTTTCTTGGATTTCCTTTACTTCCTGAGATTTCTATTTGGAGAAACTGGACTCTCAGAATCCAGTGACATAAGATCAGGGGAACCCAACAGAAACCTTCTGCGTAGCGTCCATGCTCTCAGCAGAAGGAATTGTCTGCTAATTGACCAAAGTCTGGGTGAGAAAGGTCACATATAAATAGAATGCTTGAAGTTCAAATACAGAGCAGGTATCCT
>NW_005322945.1:0-1358 GCF_000412655.1 Myotis brandtii | reverse complement strand
GCCGAGCTCAAAAGGTTCGCCATCACTGATCTAAACACCAAGTTTAAGGAAGAGCACTGTAGGTTCCCAAAGTGGAAGAGTAAAACAAAGATATATAAAAAGCATTAGGGATGCTAAAAGTTCCTTCAACCAATAATTTAGTGAAAGAACTGGACAGCAGTTAGAATGTGGTTTGTCTCACTCCAATGTTCCTGATCATAGCCACTTGCGCAAAAATACAGCACTTCCTAAAGCATATTTCCATTTACCTATCTTTCAATAAATACCTCTCGAATCCAAATACCGGAGGGATAAAAAAGCCATACACTCCATGCATCTCTTTTCTGAGAAATCTAGGTTGTCTAACTGCTCAAAAATGCCTTAACAATAAGAATAATGATTCCCTTTAGCAATATTAAAAACACATAAGCAAAACCTCCCAACTTATTTTATGAAACAAATAACTTGAAGGCACTGTTTTACAGCCTGGGAAAATGCAACACATATTTTACAACGTTGACAAATCAGAACTCTCTTGCACTTATGTTTCTCATCTGGCTCATGAGTACCTGAACTTCATGTCCTCCCCAGGCTCCAGGATGTCCTGGATTTTCAAGGACAATCAATTGACAAGTAAATATTTATTGAGCATCTACTAGATGAGTTGACTAAATAGCTGAAGGCACAGATTCCCTAGGAGCGTATAGTTCTGTGGAAGTGGAAGTGGACGTAGAGATGGATGGGCACTGCCCGCCAGTGTCCTCATGCCATCGAATTACAGGTACCTTTGCAGCCGCATGAGGTGAGGCTCCTTGGTCCAAAAGCAGAAGGGCCACCTTCTGGTTATCGTAATGTGCAGCTACATGCAGTGGAGTTAGCCCGCTCTGAAAACACGTGCAGAAACAACCAGTGTCAACAGTGTCTTAACATCCGAGGCCTAGAGTTAGGAGACGGGATTAGATCGGGTACAACATAGAGTGCACTTTACACTGCAGTTGCCACAACACTTGGACCCCAGCATTCACCTATTTCCAGTGTTCCTTGTCCTATGAGACTTAACTATGGTTATCATTTACTAGTAGGTGGCTGGTGGTGAATAATAGCAAGTGCGTGTTTTGTTATCATGGAAGTGGCCTGTTATACAGGGTGGCTGGTGGCCCCATACCTTCCCAGCGGCATCAGGAGACGCGCTCTTCTGCAGCAGGAGGTTGGCTACTTCAAGCTTCCCGTATTTTGCTGCCACATGAAGGGGAGTGAATCCTTTCTGAAAAATGAAACATAAAAATAATAAACAATAGAAATGACCCAAGGGCATCTCTCTTCTGGAACTGATGAATTATTCTAAGGAGGAGCAGGTAAGGCTGCACTTAAGAGGCAAG
>NW_005322944.1:0-1358 GCF_000412655.1 Myotis brandtii | reverse complement strand
TGCATTGGCTGGTCAGGGAAATCATAGATTTGCCACTGTTAGCTATTTGGATCTTTGGAATATAGTTTTGCTCATCTGAAATTCAGTTTCCTAATCTAGAAATGTTTTGAGACTGAAATTTATGTAAGTACTTAGGATATAAGTACTCCATACTTTCCATTATTTTAATAATTAATTTAAATTATTTTATTATTCTAATTTGCCTAAAGTTTAAGAAACCATTTTTTAAAAGCATCTTAATCTATGCTTACTTCTTTGACCTATTAAATGACTCTGTATTTATTTTTGGCTGTCAATAACCAATTGAGGATGCTCTTGAATATAAACTTTATCCTGTTAAGTTGAAAATTACTTTATTATAAATAAAATGTGTACCTCTACTTCATTTTCAGATGGTTCCCTTCTCCATTTCACGATGTTCCCTCATGACTCCAAACACATTCAGCCAAGGCTTGTCCACAGGCATGACATATTTCTCCAAATACTGTATTTCATCTCCTTTTTTAAGAAATTAGATGCTGCTGCTGCTGCTGAAGAATACATTTTGTAATTTTATACAACTGAAGTATGAAAATGTTGCTACTGTTACATATATTAAGTGCCTGTTGATATAGTCCAACATTAGAATAATGTAGTATTGTTTTATAAGATTATCTTTCCTGAACTATTGAAATACAGAGAATTTCTGAGAATCAATATAAATTACATTTTGGAAGAGACTTTGAATTACAGAAAAAAACATATACACAAAAATAAAGCAGGCCCTTTACTTTAAAATAAAATTGTGCACAGTGACAAGGAAAAGCTGGGCTCAGTGCCTCTCCAAGGATATAAAAAAATCTGGGAACTTCAACTGTCAAAGTGTCACATTCAGTGACAGAGGCAAGAGATGACATTGGAGAGTTTGGCAGGGACCAACCAATGTAGTGCCTTGAACTCTACATTACAAGGTTTAAGTTTTATACCAAAGAAAATGAGAACCATTAACGTTTTCCAGAAGGACTGAAATCTGACCAGATTTCCATTTTTAAAGTTTACCTTGGCAGTACAACAGAAGACAAATTAGAAGACAAAACAGGTAAGCCATGACAGTAATTAAAGAATGGCACTAATAGGAAGGCAGAGTAGGTAAACGTGCTCACCTCATCCCACAATCACATCAAAATTACAACTAATCTATGAAACAACCATCATTGAGAACCACCTGAAGTCTTGCTGAACAAAAGTTCTATAAGTAAGGCAATACAGAAGAAGCCACGTGGAGACTAGTAGGAGAAACAGGTTGATTCCATACCCACAAGCAGTGCTTAAAAATAACTGGTTTGCCTCAGTGTCTCAGTTGGTTGGAGCATCATCCC
>NW_005322943.1:0-1358 GCF_000412655.1 Myotis brandtii | reverse complement strand
ACTCTCAGTAAATGTTAATAATGATGAGGATCATGATAACAATCCCCATGAAGGCCACCTGGGAAGGAGGTGCCGGCCCAGCCTTGGAATCCTCCGGTCTTTGGCCCCTTGGCAGGTAGTAAATAGGTCCCTAGGTGTTCAGGCCTGAGCAGGTTAAAGTGCAACAGTCTCTCCCCCATCTCCTTTTTTTAGCACAAAAATCTGTCCTAGCACCTCTCATTATCCACTTCATCAGTCTCAAACCGTTGGCTAATTGCACTCCCCAGCACTCCCCTCCTCCATGACTCTTCAACAAGCTCAATAACACACAGCTGCCTCCTTCTATGGGGCTGCACGGGGAAACTGTAAACAAAATATAGCAGGCAACACCCCGACGGCCTTCTCCAGGCTCTGTTCCCTTCCCTGGCCCCCTGCTCCGCTCCCACATCCCCATGCCCAGGAACATGGCCCCAGGAAAGCCAGGGGTGGGTTGAAGGAACATAAAGGAATCAGAGTTGCAAGGAGATTTCATTATTTTTCTCTGGCATTTATGTCTCCAAGATTCTAACTCCTACCTGGTTGTGATCCTTGAGAAAGGAAAACACATGAGGTGAGCCTGACATACATCCGTTTTCTATCCAAACTGTTGCATAGAGAGTGGAGCCCAAAGAAGGAGTAGAGATCTTTCTGGACGGAGGACACAGAGACTGGAGTCTGAGGTAACTGGGGCAGCTGGGATTTGTGGGATGGATCACAGGAGACTTGGAAAGTGCACAGAGAAGGAGCACCAGGAATCTGCTAAGGGATTCTCTTGAAGTCTGTAACTGGATACAAAGCTGTGTGTGTACAGAGTGAGATTTTGTGTTGCCCAGCAGAGAACAGCTCCTGGCAGATTGTGAGCCAGAGATTTTTGAGGTCACAGTGCTGGGAGGCAGTGAAATTTGCCCAGCCTGAGTGGGGAGATTTGCTAAACACCCCAGACATTCAGCAGTGACTCAAGGAAGGTCACACATTAAGGACTACTCTACACCTACCCCATCAAAGCCTAAAATCAAGCCATGACAGAATCAAGCTGATTCCCCAGTACATGCACTTCCTCCCAAAGTCAAAACATAACAATCTTAAAAAGAAGGCAATAAAAACTCAGGTCTCAATAATGCAGCATCCACAATGTCGAGTATACAGTTTTTAAAATGCGGGAAAATGTAACCTACAACCAGGAGAAAAAAGTATCAGAAGAAACAGACCTAGAGATGACACAGTGGTTGGAATTGCAAGTAAATGACTTTAAAACAGCCATTATAAATTTGTTTAAGAGTGTAAAAGAGAGTATATATGTAATGAGTGAACCAATGGGGAATCTCAACAGAAAAAAAAAA
>NW_005322942.1:0-1358 GCF_000412655.1 Myotis brandtii | reverse complement strand
ACTGGGAATGGAACTGTGACCTCCTGGTTCATATGTCCAAGCACAACCACTGAGCCACACCAGCCAGGCCATTTATGTCTATTTTAATATCTGAGTGTTTTTTCACAATTTAGAGACAAGGATTTTCTTCTCAGTTTTTCATATATCACTGCTTTTTTTAAACAGCCAAGTTTAATCAGAAATTTTTCATATGCTGAAAAAGTTCCTGAAAGCACATTTATAACTGAGGAAATTCCTACTCATCCTTGTCTTCCCTGTTGCTACACACTACTCACATCTGTTACATTCTCTTTTTATTCTCATCATAAATTTCTTCAAGCTTTCCATATTCCAATGCTCATTTTAACAACTATAGTAGAAAGATAAAAGAATATTAGTAAGGATGAATAGAAAGCTCCTTGATCAATAAATTTCTATTCTCTAATATCTCCTATGCCGTGAGAATATATTCAAGAGGAAGAAAGAAAAATATGGTTTCAAGTCTTGGGGGGTCTGGGATGAATTTCAACACCAGAGTAATTTGCTAGAAATTAGTCACTTAGACTAAGAGTGAGAGAGATGAGAGCACCAAGGCTAACAAGTTGGGAAGACAGTAGAGGCGCAATTCCACCTGGCACTCTGACATTAGGAGACATGTAAAACTGAAAAATGATTACTTGGGGAAATATAAAACATGCTTGGTCACTGTGATTACATTACTCAATTTAAACATGAGATGCCCTTAAGTGTTCTGGGAGAGGAATGCAAGGAAGTATGAGGATTTTCCCAGTAGGTATTGGTATGAGGGGAAAGTTCATTTCTACTTGATTCATGCTGAGTAATTATGGTCCTGCATTAATAAAAAGATAAGTTAACATTCTTTCCACCTCTAAAGGGGAGCTAAAAGATTCAATTTTCCCCAAGATAACGTACATTTGACATAGTCGCCAAACTATAAAAATAATAGTCATTGTAGACTTTCTGCTTCTATGTTCACCAATTGCACTAAGAGTTGGAGATACATTAGTGCAATTCAGTTTCAATTATTCTGACTTCTCATTAGAGAGAGGATTGATAACTACAGTTTTGCTAATAGCACAAAAGCTTTCTGTGATCTACATTTAATTTAGGCCAATTCCCAGCACAGTGTGAGCTACTGTACAGTCAATGAAATAAGACAACCTAATTTTCTCACTTCATGCAGTTAGCTACACAGAGGCTGTGCCATTTGCCATTCTCTTACTGTGTAGATCTTAATTTATCAGGATTTTAAAAAATTGCTGACACTATTACAGATGTCTTCCATTTCTCCCCCCTTTACCCACCTCCACTCAGCCCATGCCCCCCTCTCTCTGGCCATCACCACACTGTTGTCTGTG
>NW_005322941.1:0-1358 GCF_000412655.1 Myotis brandtii | reverse complement strand
TATTATTATATAGAAGTTTAAAAATTGTAAATAACCAGCTGTGTTTTTAGAAATAGGCAAATTATTAGGATTTGAGAATTATTTTGTACTTCTCAAGTTTAAAATAGCTTTATGTTTTTCGTTAAATCACACATGAAAACAAAGCAAAACTTAATTACCTAAGTAATAGTATGTAAATTATGAATTTAAACCATTTTGCCTTAAATTAATGGAGAATTTTAAAGGGCTTACTTCATGTTTGTGTTTGTATATTTGAGATGTAATGCTGTGCAAATCCTTAGTGTAGTCTTGAATAAAATTTCATGTCTTTGTATCCTTCAAAACATATTCAATAATTGCATCTTTACTTTTTTCCATGTAGAATCATTGGCAGATGATTAGGCATTGTAATGTAGGCCTAAATGGGCAAGGACATAATGTATAAATCTTTGCCTTTAAAAGTATTGAATAAGATCAGTCATTGTCTTTTATGATGATCAAATCCTATACTGACATTCATTATTATCACGTGGAATTAGGTAAGAGTTGAGACTCCTGATCATAGTTAAATGTTCTTTTCAGAGGACAGAAAAGATTGATTAAAATGGTTTTGGAACATCCAGTAAAGTGAAGCAGCTTCCTGATATAATGAATCAATAGAGACTTAACAGCTTCTTTGAGATTTATCCTTATATTTTATTATCAGGTGGTGGTATTGGAAATATCCCTAAATAGCCTGAGAAAAAAAGAATAAATGGTAATTTATTATAAAGGGATTTCAGAAATCTAATCCATCTGAACTTACAACGTGGGGGGAAAAGGGTAAAGAAAGCAAGAAGTTGGCTAACTGATATAAGATAATTGAATTGCATATGTAAATCAATTCCACATTACATATACACATAAGTGGCCAGATGTATAATTATCTGATTTATAAACATGAATGGTGCAAATGCTGCTTTAAAGGAACTTTCAGAAAATTGGCTTGTGGCATCGATACTTTATTCTACAAAATGACTGCTAATTATACCTATTATTATAATAAAGCCCTAATGAATCATTTTGAATGAGGATACCAAAAGAGTGGCCCAAAAGAGGCTGTGATGTTACCTACCAAGCCATGCTAACAACGCCTGGTTTCTAATGTGAATCTACATAAGGAAGATGTGTCCCGGAGGGGCTGAGCCACCATCACACCCCTCATTATCAGTCTGGCGTGTGGGTAAGCGCTATGCCAGCTTAGACCAACTGCTGCCCAGTGACTTTTTACCGTGAAAAATCATTTTATTTATATTTCAAGCTAGAATTGAAATCCTAAGAATAATGTGTATATAGATCTTTCCAGGCAGTCTATTTTCTCTATTATTTAGTTGTGATTT
>NW_005322940.1:0-1358 GCF_000412655.1 Myotis brandtii | reverse complement strand
TAGTGATTATCTCCCGATGTAATATCACAAGCATCTTCAGCTCAACAGATCCCAAATGAAATTCATAATCTCACCCTGCCCCTCTCCCGACCCACTCCTCCAAGTCTCTCACATCTCAGTAAAAGAAATGCAGACCCAAGTCATCAACCTCCCAAGTCTCCCCAGATAAGGTGAGAACCCGCTGCTATGTCCCCACAGCACTCAGTCCCATTGGGATTATTTGCTTATAGCTGTCTTCCCTACTGGATCATAAACTCCTTGCAGGAAAGGCCATAAACTGCAGCAGGGCCAGCACCTGGCACAGTGCCTCAATGTAGCTGGTGTTTTATAAATATTTATTGGCTATGCTTCAGTCTGAGACATGCATCCCTCCAACTTAAAGACAGCAAACTCCTGTTAAGTTAGAATACCTACTCCCACTAAATCCTCTCAGAACAAGAGCTGACTAGTTTTTGGCACTTTATTACAGAATTCCCAGATGTAATCTCGGACTTCTAGAAAATATTAGACTATTTCAACCACACTACTCTTTATCAGGAAAAGAGAACCCAGGATATACATCCACACTGTCACTCCCTGCTTGTGCTGATATCCACAGTACATGATGACATTGCTGTGAAAAATAAACCTGATGGAGAGGTTTTGTAATTGGGGGAGAAAAGGAAAGAATAAAGATAATTTCTACCCTGGGGATCTCTAGTTCTTCTCCAGATATCCATACCTCAGAATGTGCCTCAGAGCTGACAAAGCTGAGGAGCATTAAGGGATATGGGCTGAGTCGAACTGCTGGGATTTCCATCCTGCTGGCACTGTTTAATTGAGCCACATTAATAACTTTTTACATGTAGACATAATGTGTTGGCTTTGCAATAGAGAAAATCATCAAGTGAAGTTTCATATACCTCGTGTCTCAGAATTTTACAGCCTGTAAAACAAGTGGGACCCACCTCTGGTGTCAAGAGTTTCACTAGGAACCGCAAGCCAGACAGCCAGCACTTGCAAGCTGCTGCCACCGATCAGGCTTCTGAGCTTCGGCTGCTCAATCAATGATGCCTTGTCCTCCTAACCTGGTGAAGCAGTAGTTAACTGCACATGAGAGTAGTGCTTCTGAAAATGTAATATGCATGTAAACTACCTGTTAAAAGCTGGTTTTGATTTAGTGAGTCTGTGGTGGTGCCTAAAATTCTACATTTTATAAGCACAAATTTTATATTTGGTGATGCCAATTCTGCTGGTCTATGCACAACACTGAGTAGCGAGAACATGCAACACATTTTAAAATACAGATTACTGAACCCTCCCCCAATAAATGTAATCAGAATCTCTGGGGAAGGAGAGCCAATCTAAAATATCTTAAT
>NW_005322939.1:0-1358 GCF_000412655.1 Myotis brandtii | reverse complement strand
CAGGCCAGGCTGAGGGACCCCACTGGGGCACGAATCCGTGCACCAGGACTCTAGTATTTATAGAAAATGATAATACAAACCATAGCAATAAACAAAGACAAATACACATTCCCTGGGTGGCAAGTTATAAAAAACCTCTGAAAGGAGACAGAGAAATTTAAGGAATGACTAGAAGAGGAAGAGAAAATCTTCCTTACATTCGATTAAGAAAAGATGGGATAAAAGAGAGATAGAAGAGGAAGAGAGGGTAGGAGAAGGAGATGGAAGGGGGGACACAGAGATGATCTCTGGAAAAAATAACTGGAAGGCTATTTTGAATCAGAAAAATATTCGTAAGTTCATGCACTTTTCCATTTAACTGAAATGAAATAAAATTAAATCAATGTTTCAGAAACGCAGTCATCACTGTAATTTTACAAACATTGACAAAATAAAGGTAACTTACACAGACCAGAAGAATGTCCCAGCTTTCACCCCTTGCTTGGTGGCTGTGATCCATAGCTAATGAGGAAAAATAAGAGCCTTATAACATGTTCTGAGCTTTGGTCAAGGAAGAAAAAAAAAAGTTTTAAAGCATATTAGATCAGCTATCTGATACTTTACCCACACCATAAATTTCACATTATTTGCAATGATTTTTTTTCACATCTGGAAATCAGAATCATTATTTCCATAAATGTTATTTGATCTGTTCACTGCAACAGCTTTCAAAAGCTCTGCCCTGATTCTAGTGGCATTTTTAAAAACTCTTATTTCATCTCAAAAGTCTGTTCTGTACCTTTCCCGTCTGATCATTGTTCTGAACATCGCACGTATGTGGCAGAATTCTAATCATCAAAGGACCCAGGAGTGGACCATATGTTTCCTTTACTATTGAAAGCCTACAGAGGAGAATCCCAATTTGGCACACAGATGTCAGGATCTCGAAACCTAGCTTTGTCTCATTTTGCTTTAAACTAAGTGAATGAAAAGGAAGAGAAAGGTTATTTTTTTTTTATTCTGGATTTTCCTTTGTATCTTTTACTTAGCCTGTTAGGAAATGGAATTTTAGGAATAAGTTCCTGGAATAAGTTAGGCGAACCAAGCATTTCATTAAGTTTTTAAAAATATTCTTTCCAGCCCATGCGGTTGTCAGGCAGAAGATAGGGCCGTTAAGAGCCTGAGCTCTGTAGCTAGGTGGCTGGATTTTAAGCCTTGTCCCTGTCATTTACCAGCCTGCAGTCCTCCAGCAAGTTACTTAAGTTCCCTGTGCTTCAGTTTCCTTTAAAATATAGGTAATATTCCCTAGCACATAGGCTTATTCTAAGCTGTAAGGACATAATACATTTAAAGGCCTTAAAACAGTGTCTTGGCATTTG
>NW_005322938.1:0-1357 GCF_000412655.1 Myotis brandtii | reverse complement strand
AAAAAAAAAAAAAGGTGGCCTGAGCTTTCCAGGCACCATAAGGCCACCCAACCCCCTTTCTTATTCACACCACCCGCCTGGCTCCGTGGGGCATTGCGTCTATGACCTCTGGAGTCTTCCAGACGTCAGCTGCCTTTCACCATGAGCTGCTCCTGAGAGAACCACACGAGGACTCCCCCTGGGGCGGAGGAAATAGCTCGGGTGGCAGTCACCAAGTGGTTAGGCCTGGGTGTGAAAGGGTGGAAAGGCAGTGCTGGCCCGCGAGCTTGGTGGCTGGGGTGGCGCGGCAGCAAGGCGGGCCATGGTGTGGACCTGCCTGAGTGGGGGCCACTGTGCTCTGATGGTGGGTGAAGCTAGTTAGATTTGGGAACAGCAGCCTCGGAAATGAGCCGGTGGTAAGAGCTGAGAGGAACGTGAGAGCCTCTCATTGCCGCGTCTCTGTGATATTGAGCTCAGACGGAACAGGCTCTGGATAAAGCGGCCACCTTTGCCCTCCTCGGGGGTTTCCTGTGGAGCTCTGGGAACAGGTAAGAGGGAGAAGATCAAGGCCCTTGACCTTCTAATCAGATGCTGCTGCAGATTGCCCCCATTTGCTTATCAAGTTTACCAGCTCAACCTCTCCAAGTGCAAGCTTAGGTCTGGAGAGAGCTCCCTTCATTGTCAATGAGCCAAGAAAGCTTCCTGGAAGGTTCCCAACACAGAGAAAGACCCCAAGCCCCAGCACAAGAGCGCTTAGTGAGAGCACGGAGTGTTAGGGTGCCATCTCCATTCAGTGGGGTGACAGTGCTGGCTCTGAGTCACCCCCACCATAACATCAACATTGGCTTTGGGTGTCTGACAGACTCCAAAACCCAGCCCATCCCTTAAACCTGGGGGCCTTTTGCAATTGAATCCACCGTTCTGACCTGGCTTCACTCATCTGTAAAATGCATGCAGATCATCATAGTGGAGTCCACGCGGCTCTGGGTGGCTGAGGACCGGTGGCCTCCGATCCCCTGGGAGCTGATAGACATGCAGCGTCTCAGACCCCACCCAGACCCACTGCTCCAGCATCTGTGTTTGCCAAGATCTCTGAGGGATTTCCGTGCATGTTCAGTTTTGAGAAGTACTCATGGCTTCTATGAGGAGCATGTGCAATTCATTGATTCCACACACATTTATTGAGCACTTACTATGTGGCAGGCTCCGGGGCAAATGCTGGAAGGACAACAGAGAACCTGATAGATAAATCCTAACTGTTGTGGAGTTTACCTTCTAACTGGGGAGAGACAAAGAAATAGACAAGATAAAGACATAAAACATGGACTGTGTTAGATCATGATCAGCACGAGTGAGAAAACAAAGCAGTGCTCCGCGA
>NW_005322937.1:0-1357 GCF_000412655.1 Myotis brandtii | reverse complement strand
AAAATACAAATCAAAATTACATTGAATGAGATAACTCTTTGTTCCCAATAAAAATGGCTAAAATAAAAAATGACAGATAGTAATAAGTGTTGGAAAATTTACATTGATGATAGAAAGTAAAATAGTATAGCTGTTTTGGAAAACAGTAATTTCTTCAAAAATTAAACATAGAGTTTGATATATTGCTAGACAAATGTCTTGACCTGGACATTTTTCAGATCTCAATATATCTCTTAGTAGAAATACTTAATTGGTGATGCTATGACAATGCTATGGGAACATACTTCTATTGTCATCTAATAATTTATTTGATCAATGTTTAAAGGGGAACTATTTCTTAGCACTGTGGTAAATACTGTAAACTTATAGGTGAAGAAGACATGCATATGTCCTGTTGTCAGTGAGTCTGCAATATATTGAGGGAAGCAGCTGTTAGCAAATATTAACACCATGAGTTCAGAAAAAAGCAAATTGTGTCCACATACTATACCTTGAAGTTACCTTTGTTGTAGCACCTATCACAATTTATCTCAGTTGTAAGTCATATTTATCATTCCAAATACACTGTGCATGTAGCTGATTCTCAACAAAAGTTTGTTGAAATATCTGGTTTATTTTTTCTCCACTTTATTTGTTGACTGATGAAATGGAGGAGAGACTGCACTCATTGCTGAATCACATTTATTACACTGACGGATATATGGTAAAAAACAACAACAACATATAGTCAGTTTTGATTCTATTCCAGGGTCCCACTAACTTTTGGCTCAATCCTGTCTCTACTATGTCACAGTTACTCCTTAGTAAAGACCAAGGTGACCAAGCATCCCAGGGACAGTCCTCCTCTGAACACCCTATGTGCTTGAAAAATCCCAGTCCTGGATAAACCTGGATGGTGAGTCACTCTGGAAAATTATGGGGTTAATTTACCTCTTTAAAAAAATATAGATATAAGATAAAGTGATTTAGTGGATACTGATAAACACTCAGCGTTTACAATGTACATCTTGTTGTGGGCTTCACCTTGTTACCACTCCCAGCATCACCATCTGCCCTGGCAGATGAACAAAAGTAAGCGCAGAATATTAAGATACGGAACTGAATTTCAAACCCAGGGCTGTGCAAAGCTCTGATGGACTTTTTGTCCGTGACATTTACATGCAGTGAAATAGCAAGTTTTGTTGTTACTGAGATATTTTTTTTCAACTCTCAGAAACTTCCGTATCTACCCCAAGTCAAGCACCCTCTTTAGGTACTCCCTGCCCCTAATATAAAGTTAGCCCATGTAAAGACTGCAGCTCTGCCTTGAGAAATCTGTTTCCTCAGAATAAACATGTGTAAAGCCTCTTCAATCCAG
>NW_005322936.1:0-1357 GCF_000412655.1 Myotis brandtii | reverse complement strand
GCCCACAACCCAGGCATGTGCCCTTGACCAGAATAGACCCGGGACCCTTCAGTCCTCAGCTGATGCTGTATCCTCTGAACCAAACCAGCTAGGGTGATTATACATTTTTGTTGAACACTTAGGCCCTTTCAAATTTTTAGCTATTGCAAGCAACACTGTGATGAATATTCTTGTTCATTCGTTCATATTTCTGTGTATCTGTGTGAGAAATTATCTAGGTTTTATATCCAGTATTAGATATGTACATATTTAATTTTATTAAATACTTTAAAATCATTTTAGAACCAGTTTACAATTTCTGTTTTGACATCCTCAGCAGAACATGATTTTATCTGACTTTAATTTTTGCCAATCAGTTGAGTATAAGGTGGAGTATTATTATTGTTTTAATTTGCATTTCTCTGATAACTAATGAGAATGGGTATCTCTTTACATCCACGTTAGCAATTTCTGGTTTTGCCTTTAGTGGATTGCCTATTCACATGTTGCCCTGTTTTCTATTTCGATTACTAACTTTCTTTTGCTGATTTGCAGATATCCTATATATAAGTCCTTTATTAGTCACATATTACTTGATATTAATATTTTATTAGTTACACATAAACATATATTTTATAATAATATGATTATATTCAACCTAATTCTGACATATTCAAATTCATAAAATGTTTCCTTTTATGGATTTTGCTTTTGTTATCTTATTTAATCTTTGTCCTTTCTCATCTATATTTTCTGCAAATGGTTTTCTAGCTTTATCTTTAACATTTTCACTTTTAATCCATCTAGAAATTATTATTATTTACTATTTATTGTATAATTCAGTTTTACTTTTCTTCATATGGTAAACAAACTTCTCAATACCATGTATCAAACAGTTCCCTCCCTACTTCTTAATGTTGGCTCCATTATCAAACCGGCAGCTTTGATATGGATATATTTCTGGACTTTCCAGACTATTCTCGTGGTCTCTGTCTTTCTCTGACCCATTTCTACACTGTTTTAATTGCCTTGGCTTTGTAATATGTTGTAGCGTATCCGGCTGTTGATTCTTTTTGAGAAATTTTCTTTCTTCTTCCACCTTAAAATATTAATTGTTGGTTATTTCCTGCTGATCTCTAGACGTGTGTGTGTTTTTTAGAATGGCCATCTGTGATGAGACTGGGGCCACAAGTGTCTCACCTTTAAGAAACTCGAACCTTAGCTTGGAAATTCTCAATTTTCATGCAGGTGAATTTAGGGATAAAGCAGGCAGGGAATGAGAACTTGCATATGGGGATTAACTGAAAAAAACCTGCAGCAGAGGTTCTAGTCATTAACTTCTTTTGTATGATTTAGTCCAACTTATTTAACCATGACT
>NW_005322935.1:0-1357 GCF_000412655.1 Myotis brandtii | reverse complement strand
CAATTCCTTCCTCCCATTCTTTCTTAAACCCACACCACTTATTGCTTTGTTCTCGGTGGTCCACAGAACCTAGTCAAAATCACCAATGACTTCAATTTTGCAAAGTCCATTGGCCAGTTCTTAATACTCATCATACTTGACCTATAAGAACTATTTGACACAGTGGCTCAATGTCTTCTCTTGAAAAATTTTCTTCATTTGGTTTACAGAAGACCCCTCTTTTGGGGTTTTTATCTCCCTGAACAACCTTGTCAATTTCTCCATTTCTCAATCTCTTCCTTTCTTCTCTTTTCTTTTCTATTTATATTTATTCCTTTAGTGATGCTATCAAATCTTCTGAATTAATTAGCATATTTGTGCCAGGTAATAATTTCCTAATGGCAGCTGATAAGGAAGCATGGCAGAACGGTTAGGAGTGTGGGCTCTGGACCAGACATTGTCCTTATTCTAAACCATCGTATATTGTTCGTGTTTCACCTCAGAGGTCAGTTCATTTTGGTTTCTGCCAAATACGATTAATTTGACTTTATAGCCGCTTAAGTATGCCCTTAATATTTAACTTTAGGTGAACAGGCAGTGATAGTAATTTTAGAAATCTTACTATGAATACATATAAAATCCAGAAGAACTACAAGATGTGTTGTTTTATATTTTGCATTCAGCAATTTTACATTTCATACAGAGATTTTTCTTTCACATAGTTAAGAATGGGTTATAGATTATTTTAGATTGAAAATAAAAATCTTTGATATTCTTATATCTTACTAGATCAGAACTAGTAGTTTGGTTAGTTAATTAAAATATTTTGTTTAAGCAGGGAATTTTAAAAAATCAATATACAATGTATCCATCTTGTTTTAATATAAAGCATAAGCATATGTGTTCATTTACCAATTTTGTGATGTAAAGCCCGGCCTCTTCTTTGAGTATGGTCCATTAAATAAAGTTTTTTATGATATATTCTAGAAAGCATACCCTTAATCATCTATGATTTTCTTTTCAAAATTTGTTAAAGAGAATAAGAACTTAAAGATACTTACAAAACTGTTTGAATAAATAGTAATTCTAGCTTTTAAAACTTTTCTCCCAATCTTTAATAGTTTTTTGAACCATACTAAATTTGACAGCAATTTTTTATTGACTTATCCTTATCAAGATTTTTCAAAGCATTCCATTAGTGGAAACCACATCTTTTTTATTCTTTTTGTACTCATATTTCATTGGTTTGCATAATATTAAGGGAATTCTATAATTGCAATAACAAATAAAATCGGCATTAACAGGCTTAAGGGAAAAAACACCTGGCCCTGGCCAGTGTTGCTCAGATGGTTGAGCATCTTCCCTTGCAAGGAGAGGT
>NW_005322934.1:0-1357 GCF_000412655.1 Myotis brandtii | reverse complement strand
CTTTCCCAGCAACACAGAAGCATTCTGCTGGGCACGGAACTGTCCTCCTCTCCACTTGGAGTCCCGCCTCCTCTTGTCTTAGGGAAGATCTAATTATCTTAAGAACACAGGACGCCCATACTTCCTCAGACAACTCCTCCTCTGTCCTCCCATGGAACATTTGTTTAATTAATCACATCCTTTAACACAATGGGTTGTGATTATTACTTCACGTGTCTCTTTCAACACCTAGAGTAGGATTTCTTCAAGGAGAGTCATTTTCTAGTTGATTTTAGTACCCTTAGTGCTTAGTGAAGCTCCTGGAATCCGTTACCTTTTCACTAAATATTTGCCTGGTCATTTTATGATGGGCTATCTTTTTGAGCAAAACAGAAAACCTGCCAGGAATTCAACTACCATGAGCCCAAATAGGATCCCTGCGGAGATGCACTGCCCCATGGCCCGTCCACCCTTCCTTCTGTCCTAATAACGATGGTTGTTTACATTCAGTGAACGCATTTCACGGGGAAAGAAATGCAGGTTCCTGTGTCCGTGTCCTTGTTCCTCGCAGGAGGTTCAAGTACACTTATGTGCCCCCAGGTTGCACCATCACAACAGGACGCTGCTCCTGAATACGACTGGACACCCCATCACCGGTGGTTGCTGCGCGCCCAGCGGGCCGCGTGCTTAGGGCCTCCTCACATCTAATCTTTCCCTCTGTGTGGGTCCAATTCCATCTTGTTTGCAATTGAAGGTTATTTCAACGTTTTTGGTGAAAACAAGGCTAGGTCACTACAGGAAAAACTTAGCTTTCTAAACTCTGCCTATGTTTCCCTTACTCTCTCCCCTTGCACCCCTCCATCCACACACTCTAAAATCCTTCACCCAGAAGTAAAAAGCTCCTCTGATTTTCTGAGAATGAGCAGAAACCCTGGTGTATATATATTTATATGCGGAGAATTTAGAATGACATGAGAATTTCTCTGACTACTTGGTGGGGCATTAAGGTTTCTGTAGAATATCTTCTCCTTTTCAAAAGACCATCAGGACCGCCTGGCATGGTTCTGTGCTAGAAATTCAGAATCCTCTTATAGTTTCACATACAGTGAATTTTTATACAGGTGGAGATGCCTAGCCACCATGTCAGTGTCCTTAGTAGTAATTTAGCATGTTTGAAATTAATTTTCATAAATTAGATTATAAAGTGCAAAACAGGTCACATGCTCTTAATATGTGGTTTAACCTACAGATTAAGATGTTTAGAGAGCAAGTGTAATTTCTGAAGAGCGCTGACTCATTCCAGAAATGTAACTCATTACTAATGGAAATGAAATGTCATGAGTTCATTAAAGATGAAGTTTGGAAAAAAAATTTTTTT
>NW_005322933.1:0-1357 GCF_000412655.1 Myotis brandtii | reverse complement strand
AAAAAAATAAAAGAATAAACTAAACAATTACCATTGCCAGAAAAGGAAAGGCTGCCCTGAGAAGACCTTCTGTTCCACCTTTTCTTGAAGCATATTTCCTGGAAGCTTAATGACGGATGACAGCCTCATAGAAACCTGGTTAGGGGATTCAGGTATGGGAGGAGGGTTGTTTCACACCATGGCAGAATGTGTGGTCCTTCGTGACCTTCATTTGTAACCTCCTGAAGTATGTTATCTACATCACCTACTGGGTCCACAAGAACGGCTTTGCTCTTTGTGGACTCTTTTATGAAAATGGAGCAGCAAACTCTAGCTCAGAGAAAAGTTTTGCACTCTGCAAATGTGATTTCACTTACGACGGGCAGATAATTCATCAGGTGGACGAAAACAAAACAAAAACTTGCACTGAAGCTCACATAGGTAGACACTAAAACCAACTCTACGGCTTTGTGGTCTCTTCAAAGTGTCTACCATCCCTTCCATACCTGAATCGTCCAGTTTGCTTCTATTTTCCTCTGGAAGAGAACAGTAGTAACCTCAATCCCTCCCCGCTTTCGCATCAAGATGAATCTTCAGGTGATGAGCTTTTGCTCCTCCCCACAAAATTGCTCCTGGGAAGAATGAGCCAGGGGAAAAAGGCAAAGGAAGGATACAAAAATAAATGACCTGCTTTTTACTCTGTCCCCTTTCTCCGTGGAATCTGCAAACTTCCTGCCTAGGTCCTTTGGTGGCTGCCTCTAGACGTTCAAAGCTGCCTAAACTGAGCCACAGGTCAGGAGCAGAAAGGGGCTGGGCTGAGAACCCAGCAATTTCCTGGGGAGAGAGCGGCCCTAGGTGGCCCATTGATCTTCATTATTTCCTGCTGGACAAACAGACTTCTCAGCCTCAAATAAAACTCAGCCCAACGAAGGTTTGTTTGGGAGGATGCCCTGAATATATTTCTTTATCCTTTTAAAAATATGACCTGCAGTTTCTGAGCCTATGCACCAAGATGAAAGGGCTTTGCAAGCACAGGGCAAGGGCATCCCCGCTCTGCACCCGAAAGGCCCGGGAAACGGGCTCTGAAAAAATCAGGGAACGCAAAACACATTTGCATACTAGCTGAACAGCACGGAGTGGCTGAGCTGGTTGAGTTTCTACATATTTTTTAAAAGACAGCATTACTAGTTTGTCCTGTGAAAGTCTCAGCATGACAAATCTAAACCATATTCTCCTATTGTACAAAGTACTTCTCTTAAGAATCCATTACTAAACATGGGAAAATTTGGAATTCTTAGCTCTGAGACAGCAACCATACCACGTGGTCAGCAAATACCAGGACTGTACACAATAAAGGAATCGCAGAACGGATCATCCA
>NW_005322932.1:0-1357 GCF_000412655.1 Myotis brandtii | reverse complement strand
TTCCTATTGCCAGCCCTGTTCTAAGTGCTTCACTTAGATCCTTATTTTATAGGAATTACATTTATCTCCACTTCGTAGAGAAAAACACAGAGTCTCTGAGGGAAGTCTGCCATGCCGCTAGTAATTGGGATTTGCTTCCAGGGAGTCTGACCCCAAGGCACGTTCTTAGCCATTCCTCCCTCTGCACTGCCTTTCTAAGACCTGAATGAGGGTTCCCGGCCTGTTTCTTCCTTCCTGTAAGAACACTTCCCTTGAACCCATCCAAGCCTGCTGTGGCATGCTGAGGTGAAGGCTTTGGGCCGGGGCCAGAGTGACAAGCAGAGGAGCAATGCATGGAGATCAGGTGGGCAGTGGCAACAGCAACCAGTGGCCATGCTCTGGAGGAGGCTGGCAGGCCTCCAGGGCAGAGGCAGCGTGGTGAGCATGGCCCCTTGTCCACGCTCAAGCCATAGCCCTTCTCTATGGTGCTGTTGCCCCACCCACTCCTCCTCAGTGACCAGAGCAGGATATGGAGCTCTGGATCGGGTAGGAACTCCTTGCCCATGAATGCCAGACTCTTCCAACGAGCTTTGGGTTCCTCCTGAATGCCCGCCAGTCACTGTGCCAATTCCTGTGACACTCCCTGCTGGCCTGTTCACACCACCAGTGCCTGCAGCCATCAATGCTGCTGCCTTAATTTCTCCTGGTCACTGGCCTTTTAGCATCATTAGCTTTAGCAGAAAGAAGGCTGTGTTTACGGTTTGGCATGAAGGAAGAACATGCAGATCTCTGTTGCCAGGCTACAAATGACTCTTTTTCTCCCCGAGAAGAGAGTAATAATGATTAAAAAATACTCAGTTGCTTGGCAGGCTTTGGGTAGCTTAGCTACAAATATTCCAGGGCCAGGAGTGATCTTGCCTTTCACAGACCCTGCTGCCTCCTGGGTTCCCTTGGTTTTGGCTCTATGCTTCATCCATCTTTTGAAGAAAAAGAAGGTGCTGACCTGTGATCAATGCAAAAATCAGCATCTTGTTTTCAGGGGGACACACCCTTGATTATTTGATGCCTTTCCTTGAGCGGAGTGGGAAGAGTTCCCGAACTGGAGAGAGCAGGACTCTAGGGGTAGGTCTAAGATCAAGGAGAGGGAAGGAAGGGTGCATTCAAGGTGAGAAGGTCACAGATGGAGAGAGAAGCAACTGGTCAGAGTGGGGTCAGGAAGCAGTAGGGAAAAGACTTCATGCTGCAGGCTGGGAGCTCACCTACTCTGCTGGTGGCCTCCTACCTGGAGTCAGGTGTGGTTGCCTGGAGCAAAAGCCCGAGGTGGGCTGCACACCAGTTTGGCTCTGCTCATGTGAGGGCTGGCTCGCTTACATTCACA
>NW_005322931.1:0-1357 GCF_000412655.1 Myotis brandtii | reverse complement strand
AAAATATAAGAAAAGACACCTGCTATTAAGTTGTGTGATTTTTCATCTTATGAAAGACTGCTTGTAAAGGTTTACTTAATACTTTGAAGAGGTGTTTGAACATTCAAAATTTTCCCGAGGGCGAGCAGGTAGAAAGAAGTCACCCTTCACCCCTGTCCTCTGTGTCCAAGAGTTGCCATGACTTGCCTGCTACGCACAAGCAGCAAGAAAGGAGCAAGGCATTGAAACTGGGTTTTCTCACCTGGGACTTTATATTCTTTTTACTATACTATATCCAGGCTCTGCCATTTGATGGTAGTTTAATTCTGTATGTCTCAAAATTTGTATGTGTAAATATGGGATATTAATAGTGATTACTGTGTGGAAATGTTGTTAGGATGGAATGGGAATAAGACACATTAATGCTCAGAACAGTGCCTAAGCAGACAGTCATGAGAGAGGGCGATCCATATTGGTGCCCATTGTTGCACTGTCTGCAGTGACATCAGCACTTTACAGAATGCAAATACTGCACCGGGATTGGATCCAGCTGAATCCTTAGATGGGAGGTGTAGTCTGTAAACTTAGTGGCATTGTCAAATATTTAAGTCCCTCAAAGATTTGAGTCCTTTGGCCACAGCTGTCAACACAGGTATGTTACTGGTGATTTTATGGTCCAATGAAGTCCCTGGGATACCCAATCCTTTAGATTATGGACACATTTACAGTGGGATATGGCAGGAATAATTATACCCCACTAGCAAATAAATCTTGGACAAAGTAGGCAAGAATCTGACTCTATTTGAGTTCTTATTCTTCTCTGCCTTAGATGATCTTGTTTAATAGGTCACAACTTAAATAAGCATTATACATCTCAGGTTATCAGTGGCAGAAGTTATCTTGTATCACAAAATTATGACTGTAATTATTTAGCTACTTACAAAACTTATTGGTTTAATGTAGGGTTCCTGAAATAGGAGCTATATCTCTTTAGAGTTAAATCCCTGAATCTTAGCACAATACCTACCACATAGGTTGTACTCAACCTATATTTGTTGACTACAATAAATGGTGTGTGCTTGATTATATCTTTGTTTCCACATATTTCACTGTCCTTGCTGAGGGAAAGTTAGACACCCACTGTCACCACTCGACTGAGTCCCTCCTGTGACAGAGTTATCCATACCTACAGATTGACCGGGGTCCTGGGCCGTGTCTGAGCAGAGGGTCAGTAGGCTTTGCATGGTTCCATCTGCTCTCTAGCTCTTTCTCGCTGTCACAGACGGGCATGTCCCAGGAGGAGCTGTCCGCCCTTTTCCTTGGATTCTAAAGAAGACCTGTAACAGCCCTAACCAGTTTGGCTCAATGGATAGAGCGT
>NW_005322930.1:0-1357 GCF_000412655.1 Myotis brandtii | reverse complement strand
GAAAGAAAGGCTCAATGAATGCTAGGTATTAGCATTGTGATCATGAGTTCCATCATGGACTCTCTAAGAACCTGATTAAAGCAATCAGCCTGGGCCTAAACTGCCCCATCAGCAAGGTTCCCAATTCATTATTTGTTTACAAAGCACATCACTCTATAAAAGTGGGGGGAGGGGAGGCAGGAAGATCAGTATTTTGCTTTTCATCCTTGTTATCAGCCACTGCTGCATTATTTATATGAAGGGAAGAGGAGTGTATCTGGACAGATGCTCAACTGGCTCCTGCAAGCAGAGCATCTATCACAACAGGCAATGCCCGTCTCAGCAGCAAACCCCTTCCCTTCCCCCGTCATGTCCCTGGACTGAGAGTGCAATGGAGACACACAGAGGCCACACAATGTCAAAGTGCTATTGTCTAAGCATTCTGGCCATAGATTTTGATGAAATGAAATGATCCATCACTAAATTATTCTTTTTATCCCAAATTATGTCCTTAAGGTATTATTAAATATCCAAAGAGACCCAAGGTGTATTAGAAACCAAAGGAGATGGGGAGGGGTAGGAGGGAGGGAGGACAGATACATTTCCAATAGGCATTCTACTATATATTTACCAAAGCAGAACTAATGAAATTATTGAAATAATACCAATTAACATAATACAGAGAGAAGAACAAATGATAGATACATGCCATCTGCTTAATTCAAGTTAGAGGGAAGATATGTCAAACAAAGAAAGGGTTCTATAAGGTCACAAGTACTGTATTCAAATAATTTTCCTCATTTCTATTTTCTCTGGACTAGTAAATGTAGGACTAACCACAGTTAATGGATTAAAAACTCACATTTTTCAAAACACTTAAATGACTTATTTAAATGATTACCATTGGGGAGGGGGGACATTTAATTGGCCAAGGAATAAGAGTTTGGGTTTTTTTTAAACAGATCATTGTGTTTCTAGTAAGCAATTTCCACCTCCACACATATTTTCATATAGAGATGCTGCTCTTTATTTATGTACAGTGCTAGGTACATAGTAAGTTTTAAGAAGTAAACACTTAGGGAATGATCAATTGGTTGAAGATAACCCAGACTTGCCTGAGGCATGGAAAGTACAGGGTGAAACAGGGGGAGAGAAACTAGGAATTGGTGATTTAAGCATGAAAAAGCACTTTTCTTTCTGGTTAATAGCTTGCAGGGACTGGGAAGAGGGGGCTGAATTTGAAAATGTCCAAAAAATCTTTCTCTAAGAGCAGACTATTATTAATCTAATTCTTTAAAACAAACAAAAAATAAATTAGTAATCTTGGTCAAAGTCCATTGTACATACAAGCATCCTATATAATAAAAGCCCAGTGACC
>NW_005322929.1:0-1357 GCF_000412655.1 Myotis brandtii | reverse complement strand
CAGGCCACGCTGAGGGACCCCACCAGTGCACAAACCCGTGCACTGGGCCTCTCGTCTTGCAATAATGTGAAGAACTGAATGATGCAAACCCTAGATATAATTGATAGAATGATTCAAATCTCTACCCAACCTTTTACGTCTGTTCTCAAAATAGTCACAGGTATGGGAGAGACGACCTTTTATCCTAACAACTTGCTCTGGTGTCCATTGCCTTTTAAGGTCACCTGTGTTGTGCATTTCCTGGCATGTTGTCCCTGACCATTCTGACAGCCAGGTATGTGGTCAATACACAAAGAATGGGAATATATAGTTTATCATAAGACTCTTAAAATAATAGCAATTTTATAATCAACAAGAACCAAGTTCAACAGTATAATAACATTGTTTAAACAAAGTTGATGAGGCAATGCTAATTGTTAGAAAGAATATTGTTTTAAAAGTAATTTCCATAAGTTGCATCTAGGAGGATAAATTATTAAATATCCTTTTGACAAGAGACTTATCAAAATAAAAATAAATTCAAATAAACAAATGTGAGTATATGTGTATGTATGTTTGTGTATAAATGTAGGTGGAGAGAGGGAGGGAAGGAAAGAGGGAGGGAGACAGAGATACTAAAAATCAATAAAATATTTACAAACACTATAATGAAATCATTTATAATCATTTTAGGATTATTTTATAAAGATCAATACTAAAGTACTGGTAAAGTGAAAATTACTAATAATAGAATGTCATAGTCATTAAAATCATGTTTTCAAAGAGTTTGTGAGAACCTATAAAATGTTATCAATTGTAAGAATGAAAAATAGAATGCACCAAAAATCAATGTAATGTAAATGTAGCTACTATAACAATAAAGAAAAAATCATAGGACATAAATCAAGACATATATTAATACAAAAAAGATTGACTGCTCAGAAATACTAGATAACTTATATTACTACTTTGTGCATGCTAACAATATTATATAATGAGCATGTTTGGTTTTTCTAATATAAAAAGTTTATTTTTAACAATGCCATCTTAAATAATTTTAAAAACATAGCATTTGGATTCAGGGAGATAAGGGTCCATTGTAATGGAATAGCTGAATTCCAATTTTAGCTAATACTTTCAGTGTAAATAAACTGGAGAATTCGGGGAAGAACTAGAATGAAGTTTGTGCTACACTGGCCATTAAATATGCATACTGTGTGTGGTTAACTCGTACCCTTTGAGCTACCAGCCTCACATTCCCCACTGTAAATGGAGTGGTAACATCGAATAGTGTGATCAAATATGCAGACTCCATAAAATGCTCAGTTACCCAGAAGGACACACAGCAGAAGTGCAAGAAATGCTAGTTTTAAAACAG
>NW_005322928.1:0-1357 GCF_000412655.1 Myotis brandtii | reverse complement strand
TACCTTAATCAATAAAGAAATTAAAATAAAATAAAAATAAAAACAGCAGAAAACACATTTGCATTTTAGAGGTAGAATCTGAGTTTGAACCTCCAAATAATGAGGATTTAATACTTGCCTTGCTGACCACACATCGTTTTTGCAAAGATGGGAGGGGATACAGAATATATTTTTTTTTTAGTTTAAAAACAATTTATGAGTATTACTTTCACAAAGAACAAAATACGCTTGCTAAAATTTCATCTCCTTTCCAGTGCACACACTTTCTTATGGAGGACTGGGTGTTGGGTTAGCAGCCTGGAGGGGCCTAAACTTTTGGGTTGGGGGAGTGCTATTAAAAGCAGTGATGGAGCTTCACAGTATGGAAACTACTCTGTGCCCCAATGCAAAGAGAATTTGCCCAGCCTGTACGCTCACTAAATATGTGCTAATGAGTTCTTCATTGTCCACCCCTCTGTTTATGTTCTTTCTTTACCACTCTCTGGAGCTGTGCAAGAAAAGTGAAATAAAGTAATGCAAATAGAAGCAGGAAGACATTTCTTCATTACTCATTCTCTGTTCCTCACTTCCCCACTTCCTTCCTCCACACTAAGTAATCTCCTTTATACCAGACCTTCTAGCCTTTCTCTCCTCTCACACCCTATATCCCTGACCACGTAATTCTGCAAACATACAGCTCCCATCATATCACACCCTTCAAAACATCCTCAGTCGTGTTGGGAGCTATTGAGTTAGGAGTTACTGAGGTGACATTTCTCTCTACTGCTGGTGTTTCTTCCATGTGGAGGGAGTGGGATCAGTTGCAATGCTCTACTTATCTTCCCCATCTCACTCATTTCTTATCTTGGCTGACAGAAGGAGAAATAGTTCATCTCAGTGGTCAGACTGGAAGGTGACACTGGCACTCCTTGCTTACCCACTCTTCTGCCCTTCCCTTGGGGAGCAAAGGGCCTGTAGGCAGCAAGTGTTCTTCTGTCCCCCTCCCCCCCCCACCACCCAGGTCCTAAGATTTGCTGGGCTGCCCTGTCCACTGTTACCACCACCAGAAAGGTAAATCTGTCTGGAACCCAGTATCAGGAAGCCTGTTTGATTCTCCTGCTAAGATGCTTCCTCTGGTGTAGCCTTTTTCAGCTGTAAAGGCAATACCCTGGCTATGTCTATACCTGCCTGTGCTTTATTTCTCAACTGGTTTAGCACTCAGGCCAGGACAATGGGTACTTTTCATTAGATGCCCCATGAACGCCTACAAACATATTTCCATTGTCTATGAAAACAAGCAGGGTCCTTAGCTTGGCATTTGAGGTCTTCCAGCCCCCTGAAAAAAAGGTTATCATCAACTTTCTGGGCCCAGTTCCCA
>NW_005322927.1:0-1357 GCF_000412655.1 Myotis brandtii | reverse complement strand
ATCTTCATTTTTTCACTCACATTGAAATGCATTTGCATTACTCAGAGCAGCTCTTGGAAGTCTTTAAATACATGCATAGAGCACACATATTATTCTAAACATATTTCATAGACCTGATTGCACTAGCCAGTCTTCAATAAAACTGTCATTGTAGTTACTGCTATCCAAATGGTGACTATTTGTGTGGAATTAAGCATCACTTTCATCTTTCTAGGCTTCATCAATAACATGAAACCAGCTGGCCTATTCCTGTACCATACCATAAAACTTTCTTTTTAAAAAAAAGTCTGTTCATCACCTGAGATTCAATTGTTTTGTTTCATTTCACCTTGCACTCTTTTCTCCTGATTTTCTGGGCTACTAATTACTTGACTCATCTCCTACTCCTATTTATAACTCCTCACACTGGATGCATCGAGCTGTTTTGACTTGGCTTTTCCCCTCACCTACACTTCCCACTCACCCTCTGTGCATTTGTCTGCTTCTGGCCACTCAGGTAAATTAGCTACCTGCTCCAATCCAGTTCCCAGCACAGACCCTCTGAAGACCATCTTTCTGTCAAGTCCTTGGCTTCCATAGCTGTGATCCAGGATTAGTTTATATCTAAGATCTTTCTCTGCCTTAAAATTCTTTAATATCACTATCTATAAGAAGTTATGTGAACACAACTTCATTTTTCAGCCCCTGACTTCTAAGTTTTTGAAGAAGCTCCTAATTTCTTCAATAAGTATTTACTGGTATCTGACTGTGCCTTGCATCTTGGTCTGATGGCTTTCCCAGCCTTCCCTGGCTTCTTCTCTCTTTCCTTTCATGTAGGCATTTCCCCTAATAAAAATGTCACATGTTTAATTCCAGTGTGGCATCTGTCTTGGAGAACCAGGACTAAAACTGGTGAGTTTTGAAGTGTAGTACCCTCAGCACTATTCTTCCTTTCTTTTTTAAAAAATTATCTACCTAAAGCCAGAGGTGATTTTTTTTCAGTTGTATTGAGCTGTAATATACATACAATAAAATTTACCCCTTGTAACTATAATGTTTGATGATTTTTGACAAATATATACAGCCATCTAACTACTACCACTCTAATCAACTCACAGAGCATTTCCATTGACCTAGAAAGTTCTCTCTTTGATTCCCATACTCAATCCATAGCTTCAAGCAAAATCTTCTCTGCTTTCTGTCATTATCATTTTGTCTATTCTAGGATTTCATATAAATGGAGCCATACAATATGTAGCTTTGTGAATGACTTCTTTCACTTAGCATACTATATTTAAATTTATCATGTTGTATGTATTAATATTTCATTCTTTTGTATTGCTAAGCAATATTCCATTGTACCATAATTTTTTTTTTT
>NW_005322926.1:0-1357 GCF_000412655.1 Myotis brandtii | reverse complement strand
CCCCCTGTTTAAAAAGTTTGAGGACCCCTGCTCTTATTGATGTCAAAGGGGCTGTGGCTAGCAATTCCCTACCTTTGATAAGCTTTTCCTTTTACACCAGTGAGAGTACAGTGAATAATTCCTTTCAGCTTATCTCACATTAAAGTGTGAGGTTTCCTTATGGGATTTAAAAAGCCACAAAACTTTATAAACATAAGAATTACTTCCACATGAAAGGACTAAATGCAGCAGCAGGATAGTACTGCAGGCCCAGGGAATGACTTAGTCATTGAATTGAAATGGAACACTCCCCCAAGGTGATTTAGAAAATGTCATAATCTTTTCAATATGATGAACTGAACAGACTTAGGGAGATCAAGGTAAAAGCCAGTTTCCAGGCTAAAAGGTGCAATCATCACAATTTGAACTTTTAATCTGAAAGACCTTCAATTTCCTCTGCCATTGGCTTCCACAGGATAGCTTAACTATAGGGTTCACCTAATTCCAGTTCAACTATTTGAAGGTACCTTGAAAGCATCTATAAAGCATATGGGATCCTTCAAGAAGCTAAGAGATTTGGGCATTATAAGTCTCCCAGTGCTAGCATCACAGATTGTAACTTTTAAGCATTCTTCACGCTTCAAATATAAGAATAGGCCCCTCAAGATTATTGCCAGTAAAGACATAAATGCCCAAAATCTGTTAGACACTTATAGGACTGCTATAATTGATGGGATGTGGATAAGGGCGAGTAGACAGATGCATGAAATTTGTGATCTTTTGGATGACAGTGTGTAACTGCTGTCGCTGTGACGCAGAATCCTTTAACTGGAACCATAGACTTAGCAAGTCAAATGAATAATGAAAAATAGCAGCTTTTCAGAAGACATTGATTAAGGATCAATGTGCGAGTCTTAGAAAAATACAATAGGCTGCAGTGACTGGCAGGGGTGCCCCATTTCAAAGAATGCGTAAAAGAGCCCCCTCTGAAGCACAGAACCGGCATACAAAGGCATTAAAAGGATTTCACCAAATTGTCAGGAAAATGGAGTGTCAGGCACATAGTTAAGCTCGGGAAAATGAGTAAAGCACATCTGTCTCACTAAGATAAAGTTCTGTGCTTCAAAATTAAAAGACTGTGCCAGTTATGGATGGAATATGGGAAAATGCCATTTGGACTAAAGAAAAAAAATGGATTATAGGATTATAGGAAATACCTGTTCCAAATTAAAATGCCAAAGTTACTGGTATCACTCTATAGTATAGGTTCCCATGGAAATTAATTTCAATTTCTAGGTATTTTAGGGAATACAGAAAAGCAGGACATGGACTCTGTCCATATATTGCATTTAAGAATACATACTCTATTAATTCCAGT
>NW_005322925.1:0-1357 GCF_000412655.1 Myotis brandtii | reverse complement strand
CCGGAGGGAATAAGACAAGCAGGGGAGGTGTGGCCTGTGTACCAGGAAGATGCCAGGGGTTCAGGAAGGAAGGTCGGAAAACTCCCACAGCCTATCATCCGGGGCCCAACATGTGGGCAGAGTCCACACTGATAATGGATGAGGTCCAGGCAGGTGAACCACAGATCAGGGCAGCGGGTTCTGCGAGTGGCACTCAGGGACCTTAAGACAAGTCATGACCCTGTGTACCCATTTGGTTCCTAACTGGAGGATTCACCTTTCCATTCATTTATTTATTCAAGCACGGCTCAGCCAGGAGGCCTTGAGGTACAGCAAAATTAAGACTGGATTTAGATTCAGAAGCTGGGCCCTTGTGGCAGTGTCAGCCTTCACATGTCACGTGACACTGAGTAAGGCATGTCACCATTCTGAGCCAGCAAAATAAGGCGAGGGTTCCCACCTTGCACACACCTCTAGGGGGCGCCATTCCCATGGGAGCCTACATTCGTGGCGCCGGCCAGACTGGGCAGTGCACAACTGGCACAGCCAGATTAGACCCTGCTTATAGTTAAAAACATCAAATGGCATAAGATACATGAGTGATGAACACTACAGTACTATAATATTGGTTATATTCTAGAAAGGGATGCTAGATCCCTGAAAGACATTCGCAAAAAACTAAAATGTAGTGGCATCAAGTTTTGCGTGCTATCCAATTCAACCACGGTGGGACAGCGGAGCAATTCATTTTATTTATCCGAATGCTGTCGCTGTGGTTCAGACGACAGAAACCACAGGGAAGTATAAGCTAAACAAGAGTTGTGGTCCCAAGCCCGGGATGAGGCAAACACCCTTGATTATGTGTCTACCTGGTCCCAAGACCATTCTGCCCTCCACACAATTCCCTTCTCAAAAGACCCTTCATTATAAGACACTCCTGGAGCGTCAGATAAGACAGGAGGATGTCAGGACAGGCTCCTCAGGTCAGGACAGAAAGACAGGGACCAGACATGCCTAGTCCAAAAGGAGTTTCCCCGGATATCACACCCCCTCACACACACACTCACCATCAGCTCAGGGCGGCAGGTCCTAAGAGTGCCCTTTCCTCTCAACCTTCCATGGGTGTTTGCCTGGGAAAGGAGAAAAAACCCTGATTCCTGGCTCTGCCACACTGCCCACTACCCCACTGATTCCAAACCCCTCTCACTCTCGCTGTCAGGCCAGGCAAGTTAGACATGTTAAGTCATACAGCCCCGTGACCTACTACGGCCTTTCCTATGGTGGTGGGGGGAGGGGTGATGAAAATGGGAAATACTAAAGGTATTGGTCCCCACCCCTCTATTTCTCCTTTCACTGCCGAAATTCAGGCCATCTTCAC
>NW_005322924.1:0-1357 GCF_000412655.1 Myotis brandtii | reverse complement strand
AGTCTTGAGATGTTTGAAACTCTGACTGACCCACTGATTGTGAGAGCCCAGATGAACCCAGCTAAACTCTACCTGGATTTCAGCCCCACAGAAACAATAATATAATAAATGTTTGTTATTAGTTCAATTTGTTATACAGCAGTGGGTAACTAGTACACAAAGGATCACTTTGGGCTGTGGCCAGAGACACCCACTGAAGTAGTCTCTCCCCTGCCTTTGCCCTTAGCAGGATTTGGTAGAAATGTCTATGAAACACTCTTCAGAAGATGCACTTTAATGGACTGGAGGTGGGCAGAGGGGAGTTCCATTGTAAGAGTAAACCCTCAGATGTTAGCTCTCTAGAATGCAGACTTCTCTGAGTCAGAAACATGTAAGGAAAGCTAAGCTACTTCCCCAAGATTTTCTGGCTGGTTTCTGAAGCTGGAGCTAAATCCAGGGCTTCAGACATCCAGGTAGTGATCTACTAAATGACTCTGAGCCCTAATACATGTGAACATATATGACTACATTAATTATTAATATTATATGTGATATATAATTATAATTATTGAGTCCACAAATTCTTTTCTCAACATTTGCTTGTTTACTAGCTAGTCTGAGGCATCTAAATACAAGGTTTTTTCTTTCTTTCCTGTTTGTATTGAGTGACTCCTAAAGGACTATCAAGAATCTTTGCACAATGATCACAGAATGTTGAATTGAAAACATTTCCCAAAGCCCCAAGACATATTTCAACACTCAGCTCCACATACCATTGTTGCATGGCTGCCCAAGATAAGGCCGCCCCTATTTTATAATTCAACTTCACTTCAGGGCAGAGGAAGCGAGGCAGAGCGTCATAAACTCAGCCAACGGAGTGTTCTTCCACCCTAAGGACACACTGTAGAGAAATGATATGGGGAATGCGGAGAGACCGTCCCTACGTTTAGAGAACAGTGAGTTCTTGGAAAAGCCAGTGCAACCCTCCCAGTGACTATAATTGCCATGGATACACAGAAGGAGGGGTGGAGCTACAGTTGTTTTTGCTGCTACTGGGGCTGCTGCTGCTTCTCTTGTCTTGTTTCTGTTTTTGTTACTTTTCTTTCAAAGGCCCTTTGCCCTTAGCATGGTGTCCTTAAACCAGTCTGGGGATGTCTCACTAATGGGGAGCCCAGTACTATTCACGTGTGTATAATATTTGTCAAGATGGTCGAGATTGCGCTGCAGTAACAAACAATCCCCAAATCACAACAGGTTAACACAACAAAAATATATTTTCTTCACAGTAAATGTCTGCCATAGATTAGCTGAAGACTGTTCTGCATTGTTCCCACCCAAAGACTAGCCCAGTGGTCGGCAAACTGCGGCTTGCGAGCCA
>NW_005322923.1:0-1357 GCF_000412655.1 Myotis brandtii | reverse complement strand
ATTTGGAATCAGAAGACCTTGGGCTTATGTTCTCTCTCCACAAGAATACAATTCTAATGTCCTTGAAGAGTCCATTTTACTTTCTTGGGAATAAGTTTTCTTTGCTGTAAAATGATGCCATCTGTCCTACTGGCTAACATATTACTTTGAGACTCATATTGGAATAAAATAGTAAGACCATTGACCATTTCACCAACTACAAAGTTAACCCCAATGTAAGGTAACAATAATTGGTCATAAGTATGATGACACTTTTTTGATCAAACCCAATGTATTTAGACTTTGTAACAACTTGAATTTTATCTAATCAGAGTGACCTTACCCGACTACCCCTATTCTAAACTACATCATTCGACCTCTACCTCCACCATATGTGTATCACAATCTTTAGTCACTTGTTTTGGACATGATTTGTCTGTCTTCCAAAAATGTCCACTCCATAAGGGATAGGCCAATGGTTTTTGTGTTGTTGTTCGCTATCATATTCCAAACAACTAGCCTGCGACCTGGCTCATAAGAAATACTTGATAAAAAAAAAACAAATACTTGATAATATGCATGCACTTGATAAAGTATTTTTGAATGATAATATGCATGCGCAAAGCAATGAATTTAAGAAAATATAGTCAAATGAATCCTGTTTATAAAAACTGATGCAAATTATTGAAAATGCTAAATTCACAGTTTTTTTTGAAAAGGAATATACATGTTCACATAGAATCCACATGCCTATCACACATGCATTATTTTTAGATAATTCTAGTGTTTAGGTTTATTGCTTTTTTCCTCCCAGATAGCAATTGGGAATTTAGGATGAAATCAGAAAAAGCAAACAATTCTTATTGCTATTAAAATTATCATGCAGACAGATTTCGTAGATTTTAGAGCTTTTTCCATACCATCACTTTATGAAACAAGTAAGCTGAGGCCGCAGAGCACTGAAGTGAGTTGCTTAGTGTCATTGGATGGTAAGTGGCAGATGACAGCCCTGGTTGAAGACAATGCCACCACTAAGGGAATGTGTAGATATCTACACACACATAGTTTTCATCAATTCAGATAAAAGTCTTACATTTGTTGCAGGGATTTATAATCATTTCTTTGTTCTATAACTCCTGCTGTTTATGGCTGGTAATATCTTCAAGCAGACTTTTTATTAAAGTTCTGTACTTTGTTGGGTTTGTCTTTTCAATACGTAATAAATATAAGCTGCCAGCAGCATCTGCCATGTGCTGCAGGGACGCCATTAGCCCGAAATTCCTCTTTACTGCCCCCATTTGTTTTTTTCTTTGAGGACATTGCATAAAAAAGAAAATTGAATTTTGAAGGAAATGCTATTTTTTTATTTGTTTTTTTT
>NW_005322922.1:0-1357 GCF_000412655.1 Myotis brandtii | reverse complement strand
GGTAAGTAGCCACCATTATAGCAGGACCAGAGTCCATCTGATCCCGCACTAAACACAACTTTGCATATCAGAACAAAGCAGAGCCTCGGACTTCTTCAGGAAACCTGCCAGGGTGTTCTGTGTTCCTCTGAGTCCTGCCAAGGCTCAGAAATACGATGAAGGTTCAGAACGAGCAACCCACAGCGGGGGCAAGAACCACCCTCCCTAAATCCAACCGTCTTCAAACAAAAGGCTGAGCAGTGGAGTCGCAGGATCGGTTTCACTGGGACAAGCAACTGATTTTAATTAGTGCTATCTGGTGACATCCAGAAGAGTGACTCACGCCCCGACGGCCACCACAGTGACTGCACTACAGGGAGGCCTTGGGAGCAGGAGCAAGGGCTCAGGTTCTGGGCATTTCCTGGAGTGTCCCATTCCTACTAAGTCACACAGTTTCCTAGAGGATGAGGTAAGCAGGACGGAGAGGAAGCGGAAGCGGAAGGGAAGGAAGTTGTCACCGGCCCAGTGCGGTCTTCTTCCAGGGGGGACGCGCCTGCCTCATGTCCCACAGAGTGTGGAGAACTATGGGGAGTCTGACCACCGTGTGAGTCAAGCCACCGACAGGCCATTTCCTCTTCCGATGCCCAAATCTGTCCAAGTTGACCGTCATCCAAGCTGGAACATTTTGATTTTGTGCATTTTTAACAGCCACAGACCTCTGACCGTCAGAAGTGGTCCCCGAGGGCCGTATGTGAGAGGCCACAGGAAACAGAAAGAACGTTTGCGGGACCATTGAGACGAGGAGTCCCTGGGAAGGAATGTTTGCTTTGTACGGTGGTTTTATCTTACGACACCGGATCCACTTTCAATTGTTCCAGCGAGGTCAAGTGATGGGTTTTGAACCGCTGCCCACCAGGCCTAGACCAGGTTTTGGCAGTTCACAAAGAAGAGAGAGCCTTGGCTAAGAGAGTGGGAAAGTGCCATTCATGAGAGAGTTAAGCAAGAGATAGCTCTATTCTATTTGGACTACAAAGAATTTCGACAAAGCCATAGCTTTTCATACCCAAATAATTATCTTTTGTTATTAAAAAAGATCAAATGTTTATCCCAAAATTACAGGTGTGTTCCAATAGCTGGCTATCATCTTCCAGGAAGGGCTGAAGTTCTTTGACCCCCTGACCGAAACAAAAAGGACAGCCTTTGGTTTGGGGCATAAAGAATGGGGTGAGACTGAGAATAAGCCGATCTGGGTTGAGTCTTTGCTTTCGTACCTATTAGCTGTGCAACTTGAGCAAGTGGTTGACCTCTCTGGGCCAGAGTTTTCACAGCTCTGGAATGAAGATGTTACCTATCTCACTGGGTTGATGGCAGCATGACA
>NW_005322921.1:0-1357 GCF_000412655.1 Myotis brandtii | reverse complement strand
CTTTGTTGGAAAGGGGCTACTTGATTCTGATGCGAATTAAAGGAACTCGGATGTGGAAGTCAGGCTGTTAGACAACGTTCTGATCTCTTGTCCAGTCACCCTCATGAAATCTGTCATTCCTGGTGGCAGGTGCTTCCTGCCCAAATGGTAGCCTACAGTTGACTCCTGGTGTCCTCCAGATTGGAAAGACTTAATGGCAGTAGGACACACACGGCTTCTTGGTGTGTCATGCCAGGCTGCCATTATTCTTTCCTTTATTCATACAGTTAGCAAACACATGCAGAGCCTGCAAGATGCTAGGCCGTGGGGATTTAGAGATAAACATAAAGAATCTTTTTATTTCAAGAGAAACTTGGGGTTACATTTGGGTGACACATTCCTTTTCTTGAGGAGTTGCTGTCTGCTAGTTCATCTCATTGGAACATCTAATGCTAGCATGTGGCCCAGCTCAACCTTCACATCTGTTGTCAAGGAGTAGCTTGCCTCAGACCAAGAATAACTGTAACAGATGACAAAATACCAAAGGCAAACAATCAAGCAAAAGCCCCAAAAGCTGTTTGAAGGCACTGGAGAGGACCAAGGAAGCCATGACCAGAGGGAAGCAAAACCCATTTCCTGCTGTTTCTCTCCTTGAGGTATTTGCCCATTTTAGAGTGACTATTTTACCAAAACACCCCAAACCCATTTGCACAAAAAGAGCTGCTTCACACACCATCTTCTCAGACATCCCCGACAGGTCTAAGTTTTAGAAACAAATAGAGAATATGATGAAACATATTTAAAAAATTCCCCTCACAATCTGGACTAATTCACTGGAAACTTTCAAAATATTGCTTGCAAAGTATTTCTAACAGCTGGTAATGGGCATTACATATTCAGAATCAATTTCTGATCATTTTCATCCCTTTTTGTTTTTCGTGAAGAAAAATGATTGATTAAAGTTTTTAGCCTCACTTCATATACTAGAGCAGCCTTTACATTTCTTTCAGAAGCCACAGAGGGGATGGAGGTTTCCTCCCAGCTTAGCACAGCACAGATCAATGTGTCCCATGGTGCCCTGTTATTGCACACCAAACTGTGGCCATGTCAGTCATTTCTTTTTCTTGCGACAAACTTTAGGAGAGTAGAAATGTAGGTTTTTGTCTAAATATTGAAGTTATGGGAAAATTAAAAATAGATTATTTTAATGTGTAATTCTAAATCTCAGCCACATAAAAAATAAATTACTTCCCAGTTTTTCTTATCTGCCCACCTCCCCCAATGATGTATGATGTTCTGTGGAGTTAAAATGTTGACTCCTGACTCTGTATCTTCATGGAGTCTAATAGCCTAATTTTTAGACTGTACAAATCACCAT
>NW_005322920.1:0-1356 GCF_000412655.1 Myotis brandtii | reverse complement strand
CATGTGCAGTTAAAATATTAAGTATATGTATTTCATAACTTTCAGGTTTTTAAAAGTCAGAAAAAAGTAGAAACAACCAGCAAGTGGATAAGTTTAATGAATTCACACTCACCATGATAATAAAAAACAGAAGAGCAAAGATATAATTTAAAACATAAAAAAGTAAAAATCTCTTATCTTTTACCTTGTCATTTGCTCCACATTTATGATATTATGGGTATTTTCTCTTCAGAAAGTGACAGAAGTTACTGCCATATTTCAAAGTAGAAGCACCTGTGAGTGCCCAGGTATATGTATGCACTTGGATGTTTACCTAATTATGTGCTTGTCATGCTATTTTTCTCTGCCTAAATTCTACAGAGTACTTTAACAAAGTCACTTTTTTTTTGCTACATCTTTTCTGCTTCCGTCCCCTAAAACAATAACAATCAAGCCTATTTTGAAGCTGCATCTGTATAATCATGCTGCAAATAGCTCCGTGCCCCTCCCAGGAACACAGATACTGCATCAGCTCATCCATATCCCCCTAGAGGTGAATGATGAAAAGCTACACAGAAAAATTACATGCATTCTTGCTACACAAAGCCTAAATGTCATCCAATTACTCTTTCTATTTTAGTTCCTATTGTTCTAAACTTAAAAAAGAGAAAAATATCTTCTTGGTTAAAATGTTATCTGTAGTAAAGCACCAAGTTAAGAAATAAGATAAAAAGTTATAAATTATTCCAAAATGGCTTCATAAATTATGTTTAAAATATGAATATAATTTATCTACAAAGACCATTTAGATGAATTTATATGTTTAAGAAAATAAAATAATTAAGCACTACCTATGTCTTAATACTCATTCCAGCTCATTTACCCTGACTCCCATCTGCAGGCCCTTCTTACTGTCTTGTTTGTCTTTTGTTCTGTATGCCTTTAAACACTACTTCTTGGAACTAAAATAGAATTTTAAATATATACAACAGAAATGCTTCACCTTGACCACTTTAAACTAGTTCAACTTGAAGAACTGACTTAGAGGTGAAAGATTCCAAACCCTATTAATCTCTAAGGGCCCCAAGTTGCCTTCTTGCTATTATTCTTTGCTTTACTATTCCATAGGTGAGACACACATGTGTCAGGTAGATTTTAAAAAGGTTGGCTTGAATCTGATATCCATAGTCCTCTTTCCTTTGAGAAGAAAGCAAAATACAATGAAGAACAATTTTGCGTGTGTGTCACATCATGACTAGAGAAATAGTCATTCCCCCAAAAGGCAGAAGAAATTAATCCAGATTAAATGAATTGAACTGAAAGGACAAGAGGATTCTCTCCATGTCCACTCTGTCTACTGTATAACTTTGAAATTTT
>NW_005322919.1:0-1356 GCF_000412655.1 Myotis brandtii | reverse complement strand
CTATTTCAAAATTTTGTGTTTCTATAAAGGAAAAATTTGTGTTGGTTAATTATTAAGACCTTTAAATTCTCCTGCCCATTTTTTCTCTCTCTCTCGTTATTTCCTCTTTCAAAATATATACATACTCATATACATATATAGGCATATATTCTCTCATTTTCTTTCTCGTTGTTGATAAATTATATTCAGCCCTTTCCCTGAATTATTAAGTAATTTTATACACCCATCTCTCAATTACCACAAATTTCCCTTTAACTTGAATCTTTCCTTTGAAACTTGAGTAATGGATGTCATTTTTCTGTGGTCACATGTTCAGTTATAGAATTGGATGCTTGTTCTATAAGTGTGCACACATACTGGTTAAAATTAAGAAGTAGATACATTAGATAGTCTCAACATTAAGCCCCATTTCCAACATTATTACATAAATGGAAAGACAATACATGTTCAATGACTGCTGTTAGAGGTCCAACCTCTGATGACTGCAATAGGTCAGCTATGCCAGCAGCTCCACTGGGATAGCCCCTCCATGTCTGTGTGTGCCTCACCACTTGAATTACACACTCGGTAAGGAAGGGGACCTCCTCCCCAAACCAGACAATATAGTACGTACTTCATCAAGGGCTCAAACATTTTTATGGGAATCAACTAGATAGTTAACATTTTATTTAAACACACACATACACAGCGTGTTTTTTCCCCTTTATTTTAGCGTGGGAACTTTAGTCTGGAACTCGTTTTCTTCATGTTTCTAAGACAAAAATATACATGACTTCATCAACACTAGAATTCCTAGATAAAAAGATCATTCAGGATGGCTTGGAGCGCATGAACTTGACTGTTTTAGAAACACAATTGTAGGCTGTCTATTGCCATTTTGTTCATACCAGAGCTTTTAGAAATGAGCTTATAAAACCATGGAACAAGCTGGAGCGCTGTATGTGGTGTGTGAAGAATGTTGTGTTTTTTCCTAAAGAGCTCTGGTTTCTAATAGAATATTTCCAAATAAGTAAAACATTGAGAACAACTCCTCAGTGATGGAAAAAGTGGTAAAGGAATATTTTATTATAAATGAAAGATATGAAATAACATTTATAAAATATCATCTACATATACACACATACACATATATAACATAATTAAAAATTGTTTATTTAAGAATAAATATTGAGGGGAAATTGAAGGGAGGTAGTCAGAAGGTACAAACATCCAGTCAGATAAGTCATTCCCGGGGATGTGATGTTCTAAACACAATGACTGTAGTGAGCACTGCTGTGTGCTGGGGTTGAAAGGTGTTAAGAGAGTAGGCTGAAGAGCTCTCATTGCAAGGGGAAAAAATATATTTTTCCTTTTTTT
>NW_005322918.1:0-1356 GCF_000412655.1 Myotis brandtii | reverse complement strand
AACCCACAACCTTTTGGTGTACAGGACAACACTCCAAACAGCTGAGCCACCCAGCCAGGGCTAGAACTGTGAGCTTTTATTTTATGTAGTATTTTGGTTTTATGTCACTAATTTCATTTGACAAAGTTTTTCAAGAAATAAATATGTATCTTAGGCATAGTATTGAGAGTTTCAAAAACTTTTATTTAATGAGATAGCTACTCTAGGAAACTTAAAGTTTAATGAAGAACTAACATTTAAACTAATAAGTATAATATATTGAGTTGATTGCTACATGTTTAGAAGAAAGTCTGTCTTAAAGAAATAGCCTGGGCTTTAAAATGAGAGTGAAAAATGTTGATCCTTGTTCTGCCACCACAAGTGGTATGAATTTGTCATGCCACTTAAACTCTCAAAAATACTATTGATCATGTGCAAAATGAAGATATAAAATCCTAGAGGTATGAGAAGGTTTATATGAGAAATGGTACTTAGTGGAGTACATAGCACATAGTAGGCATTCAACAGTAGTTGCTATTATGTTCAACAGTGAATCATTTGTTTCAAGGTGAAGGGAATCAGAAGGATTATTAGAAAGGCTTTAATGATAAGATACTATTGGACCTTAGCCTCAGAGGATGGCTTTTATATGCTATCTGCCATTAATAAAATTGTCTCTAAGCTATATTTGTCCCTGACCCTTATAAAAAAGGTAAAAATACAAAGAGTGATAATGAATTAACTACTTTCAACATGCCTAAACCATATTACCTTTGATTCACACATGCTTTCAAATAAACCAATACCAATTTGAAACATTTGCTAGGGGCCAGGACAACTTCAACTATGTTTTAACAGCTTTTCTGAAAGGATGCCTTGGTCTTTCCAGTGGGTTGACAGGAAGAGACTACTCAGGTTGAAAATAGGGAAATAGAGTTCATTTTCAGATTAAAAATGGGAAAGTTAACAGATTGCAGCCCTGCTATTTTGAAGACCTTCAGTTCTGTCAACACTCTTATCATGCTAGGACCTTGTTATTTTATCTTTTTCTAAAGAGTCATGGAAAGAAATATTTGGAATAAGGACAGTGGTTAATTATGGTTTTTGAGGAGAGGTTGGAAATGGGTGAGACTATTAACAAGAGCAGAGGTCAGAAAAATAACATACAAGCATGATCACAGCTCATTCTCCTCAGCTTTGAGAAATTGTTCTATTGGGTCAGAGAAAATGAGAATCATGTATTGATACATATGCATAGAGGGCATTCAGTGAACTAGAAGATGACAGAATGAGAAGAGCACATGACAAAGAAACTGGTGGGGCTAGTGGTACAGGGGAAAAGGGAATCTTACTCAGGGAGGGCTGAAGGCTTTCTGG
>NW_005322917.1:0-1356 GCF_000412655.1 Myotis brandtii | reverse complement strand
ATACCTCTTTCAGGGGAAGACTGAGAGATGGGCATTTCTGTCTGTTCCCTCTACTCTGAACCCTGAGGTGAGAGCCAGTTAAGAACTGTTTGAGTTTGCTGCTCTCCCATGGATCCTGTAAACCCATGCCCTGCTGGCAACCAGAGCCTGGCTTTCAACGGAGGAGTCCCCTTGGCAGCAGAAACATAATTCATGGCACTGGACTTGATCACAAGCTCCTTCCTCAGAGACATCAATGACCTGGAGCGGAGCAGAGGGAGAGTGCGAAGATGGTGCCCACTGTCCTCCCCGTCTCTGGAGAGAACTTTATTTGGCTCATAGACGTGTGTTTAATAGGAAGCTGTCTATACATACAAACTCGGGGCAAAGCCCTGAGTCTGAAATCTCCCTCCACAAGTGGAGGACAGGGAAAGCATGAAGAGGCAGGCCACTCTCGTCTGGCAATTAGTAGAGTTTATTAAGGAGAATTTACATGTTAAGGAGAATTTACATATGAGGCACATCTTGGATGGTAGCAAGAGGAAGTGGGTGTCCTTCATGATGCTTAGCAGGTGCTAAAATATTACATAGAAAAGGCAGGATGGATAGGGGGACAGATGCATGTTCCATCCAAGGGAAAATGCCTTATAGTACATGCTTGCCTGGGGCAGGGCAGCAGCCCATTGCGGAAATCAGCATGTCATAAAGCATAAGGAAAGGGTCAGTTAGACCATCTCTGGGGGGACTTATGGGAGGCAGTCTCTGTTCTTGCCTGATTCTAGCTTGCATGTCCAGCAGTGGTCATATCGTGGAACAGTCTCCTCCACAGGAGACTGCCCTTCAGGCCACAACTAGGAAGATAAGCGATTAGGAATTTTTCACAGAAAGCCTGGGCACCTGAGTCTGTGGCCTTGCTGCTGTTTCCTGTGGGTGGCAGTGAGTTCAGACCTCTTCCTGTTTATTAGGGACCCACAAGCATAAGCCTGCTGGCCACCAGAGCCAGGCGATCTAGAGGTGTCCCCTGGGTGGCAGACACTAAATTCAGGGCACCGGATAAGTGTGTAAGCTCCTTCCCAGGGTATCAGCAACCTGAAGCAGAGCAGAGGAAGAGCACACATACCGTGAGGGCCAGCTTCTGTCTCCGGGGAGTATTACAGTGGCCCCTAGAGGTGTAGCAAGTTACATGCACCTCAGGCTGAGGCTTTTGAGATAAGCAAATAACCCTCTTTCCCAGGTAGCCTGGGCTCTCTCCAGGTAACTGCTTCTTCACTGGGCCGGGGCAGGTCAGTCTGTGTCCATGAGCGGCCTTTTAGGAACTATTTCTCAGTTCACTAGAGCCTGTGGGTCTCCTGGACACAGCCCCGTTGCTTTCAAAAC
>NW_005322916.1:0-1356 GCF_000412655.1 Myotis brandtii | reverse complement strand
GGACATGAATTTAAGGATCAATCCCATCAGTGAACTGGTTCCAGAAATGCCCGGTATTTATGCAAATTCCTCTACTCAAATCTTTCTCAAATGCAATGAATACATTATTTTGGATCTTAATATATTTATTACTTTAAAGCAAGTTCTTTCTTGTTATCTAGAAGTTGCTGACTTCCCCATATAAAATGAAGTGAATGAGTTAAAAATCTTAGTAGTTATTCAAGTATGCATCCCAGAAGCCAAGACCGGAAAAAAGACATGTCTTAGATAATACATGTGAAATTACCTTGCATATTGTGGAATCCTATAAAGTGATAGGTATTTTTATTTGGAATTATATTTCCTATGCATTTAGGAACCTGATGTTGAATTTTTCTGGGAGACAGATCCACAGAATTTTAGAGCTAGAAAGGACTTAATGTTAATCCATTCACTTTATTTTGCAAATGAGGAAACTGATGCCCAGAAGTGCTATGGAACTTGTTTAAGATCGCACAGCTAGTTGATGACACTACAAAAACTAGAATTCTCTCCTTTTGACTCTAATCTCTTCCCACTCCCGTCAAGTTACTTGTGGAGCCATAATCTGAATAACTAGCCCTCAAATATAGTAGGAACTCTTTGTAATGATGGTCCTCTATTGGGGATCAGCCTTAGAAGCTAAGTTGTTTTATATCAGGCTCTTTCAGTTCAAGGTTCCTTCCAGGGACACGATTGAGCTAATGAACATGAAATGCTAAAGGATTCTACTCTGTTTTGTAGGCAGGGTCAGTGAGCCCAATGCTAAGCTGGGCATTTTTAGCTACATTCATGATTTCTATGATTCATTTTTAGTCTACTTGTCCCTAAATATAAGGTTAAACCGTACTGAATATGCTCCTTTTTCCATTGTTTCCAGGTAGTGGCAATCTTCCAAAATCTTTTCATTCAACTGCTGTTATCATGGGAACACAATGCTTTACTTTCAAGTCTCATGAGGGGATGGAGGGATACAGATTCTCATACAGTTTGGAAATGGCTAATCAATCTATTAAGTGAAACAGTATGCATAATGGGTGAGAATCCTGGCGCCACTAGTTACTAGTTATTTACCCTTTCCTTCTCTGTGCCTCATTTTCCTCATTTGATTTTTGCAATGATTAAATGAGTTAATATATGTAAAGTACTCAGCACAGTGCCTGGATCATAATGAGCATTTGATAAATATTACTATTTTTCATAAAAGGTCTCAGAAATTATACATCACTCTAGAAAACAACTCCAGAAGGGCATGTTCACTCATATCCCCAACACTTACAATGCCTAACACCTAGAAGATCCTATATAATAAAATGCTAATATACAAATTGTCCCCTC
>NW_005322915.1:0-1356 GCF_000412655.1 Myotis brandtii | reverse complement strand
AATACTGTGAACAGAACATGGGGCTGAAGCCAGATTTTATAGTTAGGACGTGAATGGCTACCGAAGAAGAGAAAGCATAAAGATTTCTCTTTCAGAAAGTCAGATGTTCTAGAAAACTTCAGAAAACACAAACCACGTTCATGATATACTCACTAACCAGGAATCCCAACTGCTGCACATTTACTAAAATAGTAAGTCATTTTCTTTCAAGACATCTTAGGAACTTTTTAGCTGTATATTTCAAAATCAGCCTTTCTCTCACCAAATTAATCAATTTCCTGTTTGCGCTGCACTTATTCTCTGTGATCCGGACCAGGCGTGGAAATCGACACTTTTCTAAGGTCAATGGCAGCACTTGGTTCGGCTTCCTCCTTGCCAGTCAACAACTGCCCTTCCAGAGTTTACTGAAAACAACTCCCCTGCCAGGAAAATTTGCCAGTGCTGTTTATTGATTTCAGGAAGCTGTGACAAACAGCCAGGATACCGTGGGTAGTAAATTGTCAGAATATAGTGTATTACCTAAAGCTCTCAAGTGACTTAGGTCGACACTGTGAAATCGCCATAATATGGTGGTTGTAGGATACACCAAATCTGCCTTTCAGTTGATTCTCTGGAGGCTCACCTAACTTCAAGCTTCATTTCACATTAATTTTATTCTACATAAATAGCCAGTTGTATGCATGTGCTCTGTGTAATGCCCGGTTACAAAGTTTGGGAGCCATTCCATTGATATTATGCTCCCTCGGAAACCAGAAATGCATTCCATTAAAACAGCTGTTAAATATCAGACTAGCAACCACCTCCTCTGCTATCTGCATTGTTTTATCTGCTATGTGTTTGCTCTTTTAGAACTAGTCATCTACAGTTAAATCACAGAAAAAATGGTGTAAGGCTGTCCATAGGAGTGGCAAGTTAGCCACTCAGAGCCAAGCCATCACTTTCTTCCACAAGTCTCTCCATCCTGAGTCCTGGGTCTCAGGACTTTCGTTCGGTCTGGGTATCCCGTTTTGACAGGGCTTAGGAGTTGAGCTCGTGTTGAATGAGCCGGAGATGATGAAGGTAGTGCCAGTTTATTAATTTGCCATGAGAAGGCTAACATCACAGAGGGGCAGGAATTCAGCACAGCTCTTTAGCACCTTCTCCTGTAGGAAAGTCTACCTGGTGGAGAAGAGCAGAAGACACACAGCCTCAGGTGGACCTGGCCTTCACATCTTTATCTCCACTCACTGGCTGCCTAGTCCTGGTCAATTCTACTCTCTGTGCTATAGAGTCCGACTATGTGCAGTTGGCATAGTAGTAGAGTATTTTTCATGAGGCTATACCACAGTGGTTCTCAACCTTCTGGCCCTTTAAATA
>NW_005322914.1:0-1356 GCF_000412655.1 Myotis brandtii | reverse complement strand
GGCTGAGGGACCCCACCGGTGCACAGATCTGTGCACCAGGCCTCTAGTTATGAATAAAACTGTTGTAAACAATCATATGCAGATTTTTGTATGGTTCTTTTTTCTTGATAAAAGAGTTGGGAGTAGAATTTCTAGTTATAGAGTAACTGCATGTCGAACTTTATAAGATCAAACTGTTTTCTAAAATGATTGACCTATTTTGGATTCCCCTCCCTCTTATCCCCACCAATATATGAGGGGTCCAGTTGTTCTAGTACTTAGTATTGTCAGTCTTTTTCATTTTAGCCATTCCAGTGGATATCTAGAGATATTACATTGAGGTTTTTCATATTCCCATGACTAATGATATTGAGCATATTTTCATGTTTATTGGCCCTTCATAGATATTCTTGGGTAAAGTATCCATTGTAAAGATTTTTTATTAAGACATATCAGACAATTCTCAGAAGTCCCTGGGTAGCTGACATAGCAAGAACAGCTTAGGAAGTTGTGTTTATTTTCTTTGGGAATGGTCCAAGGCCCAAGGAGTTCAAGAATTAACCCTCATGCCTTGGATATAACTGGATTTCAGGGGAATTAAGGGACATCCAAAATTATACAAATTAGTTACTCTTTAAGCACAATGGTTCTTACTGGGGAAGGCAGTCAGAATATATGATACAGAGGTACACATAGATACAAAATAGGGCACATGATTTCAGAGATGGTTTTGTACTCCCTTTCCCTTGAAACCTCTCTTGAAGTGCAAATCAAGGCTACGCGGTGTAAGGAAGGGAGATGAATTTGTTGTCACCTTATCCTGGGGTGAGAAAGGTGGAAATGTTTCAAGTGTGAAAATTCCATTGAAAGCTCTTCATGCATTTTTCTCCATACCTGGGGAATCTGATCATTTGAGAGAGCCACATTGAACACAAAAACCAAAACACCTGTACAAGGCATACAGGACCAAAACTATTGGTTGAGTTTCTGACTCTTCCTCCCTTCTCTCAGTTCAGCAAGCACTGTTTACAATGCGAGGGACACAGCAACCATGTTCCAAGAACCTATCTGTCTTTCACTTTGTTTTTATCTCACCAGGCAGCTTTACCAACATCTCTTCCACCCTCCAAAATGTAGAGAGGCGATTTTAGAGGCCTCTGGTTGCCCTCAGCTCACTTCCCATCTGAACTCATCTGTTTCCTCTATATGTTGTCTTCAAAAAGGAAACCCAAATCCAAACTCTCATTTCCATCAACATATGTTCCACCAGATTAGCCTCGGGGACTTGGTAACCGTGCTCCTGGGAACCATTCCTGAAGCCCCCCTGAAAGTGGTTCCTCCTCTAGCTGAGCTCCTAGAGCACCTGACATGTTCCTC
>NW_005322913.1:0-1356 GCF_000412655.1 Myotis brandtii | reverse complement strand
ACTAAGTTTATAGTGATGGACCAAACAAACTTGGTTCTTGCCATTATAGATCTGACAGTTTAGTTAATAAATGAAGGAATGGCACATATTAAATAGATTTATTGTCCTCATTGTATCGAGATATCTCAAGGTCAATGAATTGAAACTTATTCACTCAGCTAGAAAGTGGAAAGGCCAACAGTGATATCGCTTTTGTTCAATAACTAATATATGGCACTTGTTAAAACCTACACACTTCCTCCCATCAGTTTACATGACATTATTTCGGATGTTCTTTTTCAACTCAAGAGCTTTTAATATGAAATCTTGCTCATAAAATATCAATAAATGCTCATATACATCTTTCAGGAAAACTGACATAATTCTTTATAATCAATCATTTAAAAATACTTGGAGCTTTATTTAGAAAAGGCAAATATTTGTGATTCCAGTAAATAAAGCTGCTTCAAGGCTCAGTTCCATTTATGTATATGTTCTTGGTGGAAATCTAAACTTCTTTCCAGGTAAAATAAGAGAACAGCCATATGTTCATCCCTATGCCTTCACCCTTCTCCCGATTTTTACTTGCTTTGTTGAATTGCCTCTTTCTTAAAAAAGTGCTTTTTTTTTTTTAATTAGCGTGAAAAGCTTGCTATGTCGTATGGAGAGCCTTCTCTGTCCCCAAACCATTAGTATCTGCCCTTTCTCCCTTCACTCTTCTTAGAAGACACTGAAATTTACACTGTCATTTCAAGAGCCAAAGAGGTCCCAAATCATTGGCTAAAACCATACTCACACAGATTTTCCATACATATGTCTCCCCCTCTGTTCCTTCCACACTAGTTACGTCGTAGTTCTGAAATGCTAAATTCAGCAACTTACTATTTTACTCTCTAGCATGTATGCACTTTCTGCTCTGCAATGTTACCATGTTTTTCATTTCCATTGAAAACTTGTAAAAGTCTTGAAAAAGTTAAAATAAGATCCTGGCAATAAAATGAGACCGTAGATTTCACACAGCACCCCCAAGAGCACAGCTAAATAGTGACCCTTTTGTACAGATCAGAGCAGGGCAGCATTTCTTTACTCCATAACTTTCACTATATACAGCCTTTTACCGTGCTCTATGGCTTTCCTCAATTTTTAAAAATTTTACTGGTATTTTTTAGTTAGTTTCTATATCTATTTAAGAAGGTCATTTCTTCATAATGCAATACTCACATGTATCTTTTGCTCTGAACTAATTGACCAACTTTAGAAGTAATTTTAGCTCAAACACAGAGAATCCACAACAGCTCCTACCATATTCTCTTGTGAATACAAGGAAGAAAATAGCCATTCTGTCTCTTAACACTGAGTTAAAAATAATATCCCTTT
>NW_005322912.1:0-1356 GCF_000412655.1 Myotis brandtii | reverse complement strand
GCTGTCTCCAGGCCTGCGGTGGAGAGAAATGTGCCTTAACCAGCGATCTTTGCTCTTCTGCAGGCCCTGCCATCCCGGTGGGTGTGGACGTGCAGGTGGAGAGCTTGGACAGTATCTCGGAGGTGGACATGGTACGCAGTGCCCTTGGTGGGGCAGCCTAGAGTGTGGGGTCTCGAGGTTAAGGTTCTGGGAGAGCCTGTGGCTGGTGGGGCTGCACTGGTGCAGGCTGTGCCTGGGTGGGCCAGGCGGAGCTGGCGGGAGTAACACTGGGACTTGGAAGTAGGTCCAGGTACAGTAAAATCTAAAGCAGGGGCTCTCAAGCTTCATGGGTAAAAGTAACTGGGGGACTTGGTTCAGTGCAGACCTCTGGGCCCTGCCCTACGCTTTCTGATTCAGAGTCTCTGGGAGTGAGGCCCAGCACTTCACACTTTAAACACACCCTTCAAGTGATGCGAGCGGTCAGATAACCCGCACTTGGAGGAGAATGGGAGGTGAGTATTTTCAGATTGAAATCCCATAAGGAAGGAAGCTTGCTGAGCTGTTTCTGTCTGGTCTCGCCCGGCTCCACCAGGACTTCACCATGACCCTGTACCTGCGGCATTACTGGAAGGACGAGAGGCTGTCCTTCCCCAGCACCAGCAACAAGAGCATGACCTTTGACGGCCGGCTGGTGAAGAAGATCTGGGTCCCTGACGTCTTCTTTGTCCACTCCAAAAGGTCATTCACCCACGACACCACCACGGAGAACATCATGCTGAGGGTGTTCCCGGATGGGCACGTGCTATACAGCATGAGGTAACTGCTGTGGGGTCGTGGTTTCAGTGTGCAGTGCCATTCTAATATGTGTGGTCAGTCTCTCTGGCCCTGAAGAGTTTGTCACTGTGGTTGGGTCTGTGGGCTACATTGGATGATACAGCCTTCGGTTGCCAATTAGAAATCTCTCAGATGAAATGGCCACCCTCTTAGCTGGTGACTTCCCTGTCATTGGGGATCTTAAGCTTGGGTTGGGACACCAGATGGGACTGAATGAGTTGAGGGAGGCAATGACCTTCTATGTACTTTCCATCCCTGAAAGCTTATAAATGCTAGTTTATTGGTAATAAAAATTTCTAAAAAACAGCTACTATTCATTGAGTGCTGTTGCAGGTTGGCTTCCGGGCTAACTTGAGTGATTGCACAGTTTTAGTCGCATCTTCCTGGCCTTCTTGTACAGTTCACCAGAATTAGATGCTAATACCTTCGGGTGGATTGTGGGAGGGGGTATAATCTTCCAGGTATCTCTGGGGAAGGCAGGCTGAGAGCCATGACAATAGAAGGTGCAGATGTGAGCTATTCGCAGCCAACAGGCTCAGTAGC
>NW_005322911.1:0-1356 GCF_000412655.1 Myotis brandtii | reverse complement strand
TAATATCATAAAAATTGTATAGAGTATTGTTCATTGATCAGCAAAATGAAAGGAAAAGAATGCTGACTGTAAAAGAACTCAAGATTTCTTTTCTAAAATAGGAAATTCAGTAAATGCATTGCCCTGTGAGCTGTAGCTAAATAAAACTACTGTCTAAGAGCAAAATTCACATCATGAAATTTCAGACAAAAATAAATAGAGCTTGCGAACATGTACTGATATTTAATTAAAATTGTTCTAGCCTATAAATGGTATAAACCCATTACCTTCTCTTTCCCCTAAAAATAAATCTTTCATTTTGGAACAATCATAAACCACACTTTGGTTCACAGGAATGGAAAACATCTACAATAATTTTGCAAGGCCTGTGTTGTCTTAAGTGCATCATTCACAGATTGTAGATTATACTTGGTCCAGGAGGGAACAAGTAAAGTTTTCTAAACTTTTTATCTTAATTGTTTTATAAGTTGATATACATAAGCTGATGTTTTTCTCAACTTCTTTCCAGATTTCATTTTGTAAGTCTCCCGTAGACTTTCTACTTTGGAGGGAGAAAAATAATTCACATTGTCAAAATAGCATAAAAACATTTCTATAAATATCCCAACTTGCAGATCTAAAATTTTTATATGAAATTCTTCTCTTTTTTTGCTTTTTCTTTTTCCCCCCAGTATTTATAATTTTATTTTTGACATGTAATGGAGGGACTCTGAACTCTAGCACCAAATGCTTACCACCAATCCTGGAATAGATTTAGGAATGTCTATTCATTTTTGTTCATCATAATTGGACTGTTTGTTAATTTAGAATTTAATCTACTTTGGAAAAGCCAAAAGTTATACAAATTCCTAGCCCAGAAGCCATGACGGGTTGATGGGTCTTTAGTTTTCTTAATATTTTATGGAGTCAGTTTATGCTTCACTACTCTTAACGTTAGTGCTGAGGTTTTCTTTACAATACATTATTTTGGGGTGACATTTGTTATGTATTATAGCAGCTGTGTTTTACAATATGAATTAAGTTAGATATAAAGAGGTCCCATTTGATATGTACAAAATTGAAACATAAGGATGCCTGTCAAAAATATTATAAGGGCTCACTTTAAAGCAATGTGCTTCAATCCATGTAATAACTTCTCCGATATGCTAATTTGATGTTGTTTTTGTGAAATCATCAGGGGGGAATTTTGACAGCTCTTTTGACGCAGAGAAGGGTGTCGGGACCATTGTCATTGCCAAACCTCTGGATGCAGAGCAGAGATCCATTTATAATATGACTGTGGAAGTCACAGACGGGACAAATGTCGCTGTCACTCAGGTAAGACATCAAATTGCTCAATAGTGGGTTTGCTGAAAG
>NW_005322910.1:0-1356 GCF_000412655.1 Myotis brandtii | reverse complement strand
TGGTCAGTTCATGGCTATGTTAGGAAGGTAGAGCCAACAGGATATATTGGAGCCTGAGAGAGGAGAGAGGGGAGGAATGACACCAAGATGTTTGATCTCAGCAGTTAGCATGTGGGCTGGTGTTTCCTGGGCTGGAGATCCTGCTGGAGTGGGGGGCTTGGGTGGTTGAGAATTCCATTCTGAACAGATTAGATTTTAGTTGCCTGGGCAACACAACATGCAAATACCAAGTCCTCCACTGGACACAGGAGTCTGGAGGGCAGGGGAGAGGCCTGGCCTAGAGTCCTCCCAGGTGGTCATGAGATCACAGAGAGCGAGAGCGAGATCACAGATGGCTAAGTAGATCAAGGACTGACCTGGGGTTCTGCTGTCACAGGGAGGGGGCCAGGCCTGGGATTGCTCGGAGGGTCCTAGCTCTATTCCTCCTCTCCATTTGCCACTTCCAATTCTTCACATGTGCCCTGAGGATAAAGGTGAAGGCTGAGCCAGCCTTGTTAGTTGAAAAGGGCAGAAACTCTCAGGTTCACTTGAGCCATCGGGATTGTAGTAAAGCTACAGGCAGCGATTGGAAGGCAGGGTTTTGACCAGGCCTCACAGAGTGCAATTTAACCACCGGGAAATCGTTCGGGCCCCGGGCCCCAGGGACTGAGCTCATTCATGGCCCGCTCAGCACCGGGCCTGATATTCCTTCACCTCCTCCTCCTCTCCGCTCTCTTTCTCTCTGCCCCCTGAGGTTTTGGCTTATTCGTTGCCCCTGTGCCTCCACATTGTCTTTGCATTATCTGATCTTGTTAGGTCTTTCAGCTTTGATGCATTTTATGCCCTAACACTCTGTGATTCAAATTCAAACTGGCAGCCTTGATTGGTGATGATTAGTTTAGTTAATTGCACTCAGCCCTGCTGGGTGGAGCTTTTGCATCAGGGCTGTCTCATTGGCTGCTGGCTAGCCTAAATCCTTGCAGCCTTTGGGTCAGGTGACTTCTACTCCAATCAGGTATTGCAGTAGTTGTGGAGGTGCTATTGGAGACAGAATATAAGGTCCATGACAATGTGTGGTGTATTGATTAAGGTGGGCTCTGAATCATTCAGCCTGGGCTGAGGTTCAAACCCAGCCTCCACCATTTATTGAGACCTTGGACAGCTTATTCAACCTAACTGTACCTCCATCTCTATCTCTCTAGGTGGACAATAATAGTTAACTACAACTTAAGGTTGTGATGAGTATATAAGTTAATCAATGAAACACATAACACAGCATTTAATTAGGACTCAAAAATGTTCATTCTTATTGTCCTAATTCCATTTGGATAGTTCATCTCACTAAGTTAGGTGTTTTGTTTGTTTTTGTTGATTTCA
>NW_005322909.1:0-1356 GCF_000412655.1 Myotis brandtii | reverse complement strand
GTTCTCTTTAAACCACGGTTTCAATACCAAACTCAGAGAGCACTTACATTCTGGTACACAGCAGCTGGGGGGAAATTCGTCTTTCTCTGACCCACCAAACCCTCTATTCCAAGAGCCACCCCCATTCCAGCTGTAAGTTCTCTCAGGTCAGGAACTTCATTCATTGTGACAACCTTGGGAGTCTTGCCCCCTGGCCAGCACACAGTAGGGACTCTAATCATGTGCCATGCTGAAATAAATCACGAGATGACCAGCATTCGCACGTGTAGAGAAGTCGAGAAGTGAGTTTTCCAAATGCAGAAACAACTTGCAAGAAGAGGAAAGAATGAGCACAGGCCATGCTGGGAACAGTGAGGAGACTAAAGGGAACAGAAGATACACTCTGGGAAACGTCAAAGGAGGAGGGGATGGAGCACAAGCAGCACAGCCAGCAGGAAAGGGCCTCGGTGTCAGGGAGAAAGAGTCTGGACTTCCTCAGGCAGTTGCTGCCGGTTTGTATCTAGAACTATCATGAGCATCCTCACCTTTCCATTGAGCAGGTAGGTGGCGGACTGCATTATGTTCATCAAAACCCCCACTGGACTCCAGCTGAACTTGTACCTCAAAGGATTGTCTGAATGTTCAGGGGCTGGAAGCCCACCACAGTAGGAAATGTAAGATTCAATCTGTAAAGTGAAGACTCAATAAATTAGGAAGAATTAGCCATAAGTTAGGGAGTATGACATGCATGAGGTAGACTTGCTACAGTTTTTCCTTTCTTAAAGTTACTAAGGCTTTCCAAGAGACATCCTTAAAGGCAGATATCATTTGATTAAGTCACAGTTATATTTTATGCATACTAAAATTTTAAAATACCCTCTAGAGAGTGTGACTAACACTTTATTTAAAAATCTAACTATTAATTCAATTTGGCTTGATATTAAATTGTATGCTTGATGATAATTTGATTATATGCATTATAATATGCAACTTTAAATATACTAATCAGTATATGACATAATTAATATATATACAGTCAAACCTTGTTTCTTGAACATCTCCCATCTCCAAAATTTGCTTCTCAACCAGACAACCCTTTCATGCTGATACCTGTGTGATCAGCCACGCATCTCTCAGGTGACAAATAAAGGAGAGAATGTGTGAGTATGAGTCAGTCTACTGCTGTTACCTCAGGATATTGTGCTGTGGATATTTTCATGTTTGGTTATTTTTTTACTTTTGTTACTGCTTATTATTATCATTAAATTTTCATTTTTTTACTGTATATTTCCTTTTTGTTAAATTTTCATTTATATGTCATGTCCTCTCTATTTTTAAAATATTTATTTATAGATTAAACAGTACATTAGACATGTA
>NW_005322908.1:0-1356 GCF_000412655.1 Myotis brandtii | reverse complement strand
TTGAGTTTCCTTCCTTTCATTTTTGGTGTCCCTCTGCCTAGAGTGTAGGCCCTAACATATGAAAAGAGCTTAACACATGTGGAATACAAAAATAAACAAACGCGTTTCTCCATAGCACCCCAAATTCCACAGTTACTCCGCTGGCCCACTTCTTCAGACTTTGAATACTTGAACAAAGGTTAGCCTTTCTCCAGCCTTTCGCATTCCAACCCTTCCCACATTTTATCTTACCCTCTCAACCTTCCCTTGTGCACCAATCAGATCCTGGCCTCCTGGTAACCCCCAGATATTAATGAAGTCCTTTAGGCAAATTTGCTCCTGGTCCTAAACAGTAAATTATAAAATACTGGTCCTTGGTTTATTTTCAAGTACTTTGAGCTCGTCAGAGAAGGGCTTCTATAAAAATGTAACAATTAGTCTCCTTCAAAGAAGTGAGCAAGGCCTCTCCATGCTGGGTGACTCTGAGAAGCACTAAAGCGATTCTCTGAATTTTTTCTGAAGTTCTTCTATCCATCTCAAAATCAGGAGAACCTCTTTTTCTCTTTGTATGAAACAGAAGGCTCTGACCATTTCAGAAGTAGAAATAAATAACCCCCTCTGACAGCTGCCTGCTTCCTGTTTCACACAGGTGTCAGTGAGCTAGTATTTACTGAGCACCTATTATGTGCATACGGTATTTCTCTTTACCCACAATTCAACACTTAGCTCATTATCTCCCAGAGAAGATTAAACTCTTTGAGGCCACCTGAGTTCTTCTCATAGTCCTTTCTGACTTTCCAAAACTCAAGACTAGATCCGAATGGTTGTAAGATACATATTGAAGATACATGCTAAGAATTTCACAACAAAAATAGCAAAATCCTAGGATATTAATTACATATACTTGCATGCATCATTAAACATTTCTGTGATGCCAGATTTATCACGAGCAGTCAAATTATGCAAAACCTTTATAAAGTAAATCAGGAAAAACAGAACAACGCCAGCCCCTATTATGTTTCAAATCAGAAATTACCCACTGGGATCTGTTAGGTGTCAGATACAGCGCTCAAGGTCTTGAGTGGGAGACATAAGACATAATTTTAAAACATTGTAGAAAGGGCTCTTAAAGAGGTATGTGCAAGGATTATGAGAGACCCAGAGAGAGAGAGAGGCTCATCCGTCCTGAAAGAGCTGAGGAAGGCTGCATGAGGAACTGACACCTGAGCCTGAGCACCTACTGGGCAAAATTCCCGGGAGAAGGTGACATGTGACAGGCAGAGGAGTGAGCTTGGCCTGGAGCAGATGTTCCAAGCAGCCTGGTAAGAGATGAGGCCTTCTGAGGTTTGGAATTCATCCTATAACCAATAGGGAAGG
>NW_005322907.1:0-1356 GCF_000412655.1 Myotis brandtii | reverse complement strand
TGACTGGTAAGCAAAAGTGTCTGTGGGTATCTCATTTAAAAAATAAAATGTTCTATTCTCATCAAGTTCTTTAGAGTATTTTTCATGTGAGCTAATTAACTCTTAGAAAAATGGCACATGTCATGATAAGGTGGGGAGTTTGCCTTTATATGAAAAACTCCAAGAATGTGATTGATTTACTAGAGTTAATCAGAGGCAGAATCATTAGAACTTTAGGAGACATACTGGATTGTAACTGGCCATGTAGGTCACGACAGTGAATCTTATATATTTGTGGTTTGTTTATTTGTTTGAATGAGAAAGTGATTCTGTCCAACTTAGCTAATAATTACATTGAACACTGGTTTTCAATTAGATAATTTATATCAGGTTCACTGGTGAAAAAAATAAAAAGGAGATTAAGACCCTGATCCCCAAAACTCCTAATCAAAATGTTTGAGGGAAGGCCCAAAAGATATAACCGGTTAAATGAGCTCTTCATTCACAGATGTACCCATGCACAAATACATTTCTTCTGAATTATTTTGCTTATGCATTAACATTTTTATCCATATTCTTTTGACACTGAATTATTTTTCACTCACCTTGTTTCTCTATTAGACTATAAGGAAATTAATTGAGATTAACAGTTACTCTTTACTGAAGTTTCATATAAAGCAAGCTTGTCTATTTACAATCAATTCTAAATAATGAACATTAATAACCTATTTACAACCAATTCTAATTAATAAACATTTTCTGAATGTCAAGTAGGAGTCAGACACTGTGCTAGGTTCACAATTTGAAGATGAATAACACCCAACTCCTGACCTCAAGGACCTCACAGTTTAATTGCAGAGACACTGACCTCAATTTAATTACAGAGCAGTCAGAATCAATGCCTTTCTTCTGAACACTACATATATCTTTTTACTGATCTCATAATTGTCTTTGCATGCTTTCTGTGTCACTGTATTGATATCTATCTCCTGAAGTAGATTTTAAGTCTCTTAGAGTGGAGAAATACCTGCATTCCTACAAGTCTGTTGGTACCTAGCATATAACAGAGATAAGTAAATTAAATTGATAAAAGAAAACAGGCAATATAATTGTGCAAATTTGATTGTTGACAATCATCAATCAAGTTGCCTCAGTCTTGAATAAAGGTGTAGAATCCACTTGTTTCCCAAACTAGAAAATTCAAAGTCATTACTTACGCTCCAGTCTTTATATCCAAATCCAGAGAGATTTTTGCCAAATAGCATAGAATCTGACTGGTTATATTTCAGGCATCCTGTTCTTCTCTACTCTTTCATTGACCTACTTAAAAAAGATAACTTTTCACTTGGACTTCTGGAAAAAAACAACAACAACATC
>NW_005322906.1:0-1356 GCF_000412655.1 Myotis brandtii | reverse complement strand
TTCCTCTCTGAAATCGATAAAAATATATATATATTTTAAAGTTGCTATGAAGAAAAGCACAGCCCTTTCAGTGCTGCAAGGCAGTCAGACAGACGGGCCTTTTCAGATATAAAACCTGCAAGGGATGCAGACGATACATATCAGGGGAGGCAACCTCAATGGCTGCTGGGATTCATGGGTTCATGTGCAAAACAATTCTTTATTGAGAGCTCAACAAGTTCCAGGCACTGCCCTAGATGCTGGTCCTGCGGTCCTGAGCAGAACCCTCCTGGGGAAGTTTCAGAGGGGGTGGTAGGAAGTAATTTCAATTTCGCTGAAGGCTGGGTGGGTTCAGGAACAGGCAGAGTGGAATCAGGATGGTATCCCAGCACATGTGCACAAAGCAGCATTGGGTGCGTGGAGGGCGAGTGCTCCCTGGGCCATCCTCCTACTCACAAACTTGTAAAAGGAGCTGTGCGCAAAACATCTTTTTATAGAGCATGTTATGTGGCATTGGGAGCCGTCTAGTTTTATTATGCTTATTCACAGGAAGCAGTTTTTCCATAACATTTCCCTTCTCTAAAAATCAAAGTGGTCACTATTTAGACCGGATGGGAAAGGGAAATAATAACAGCAACCCTTCAGAAACTTTTTTTGCGCGGGAGAAGTAGGCCTCACAGTATTAGCACACAGCATACTGAGGCCAGTGACCTGAGGGTTCTGTGGACCAGAGGGCTTGTGGCTGTGTATTCCCATCCCCCATCCCGCCTCCATCAGGAAAACAGTGCACTTTCAATGAACAAAGAGATAATACTTATTCCTCTAAGAGCCCAGTAATGAGCCTCAAAGGAATCACCGGTCATTTCACAGCTATGAGGAAGGAGAGGGGAGAAAATATTTAGAACTCATTTCTTGACACAATTACTGAAAAATAAAATCAGGAAGAAATCCACAACTTGGAGTCTTTTGAAAAGACCACCTTCTGACATTGGGAAAGATCCAGATGAGGTCAACACCCTCAACTTCCTGTCCCAGAGAAAGAAAAAAAGGCTGGGGAATGAGAGAGGGGGAGGGAGAGAAAGATATCTGAGAAACATAGAGCTTCACAGAACTTAGGAATTCTCCAGAGATATAGCAAGGGGGAGGGGGGGGGGGGGAATTTTTTTTCAAGAAGACTGCTCTTTAGAGAACTTGTAAACGGCACTTTACATTTCAAAAATCAAAGTAGAGTTTGTTAGATATTTAAAATTATATTCTGTTAGGAAAAAATTCTTATTCATTAGGCGCACACAAGAAATAGAATAATCTCCAATAATGGAACAGCACTGAAGGAAAACATTTCTAGCTGCTTAGTGAGTCAGTTGGATTTTGTTCTAC
>NW_005322905.1:0-1356 GCF_000412655.1 Myotis brandtii | reverse complement strand
TATCCACTGAGCCAAACCGGTTAGGGCTGCAGCTCTTTTCTCTCTCTACTAATGCTCTGTGGCAGCCATGAGGGTACACCACTCAGGTCTCCTTTCAAGAGAACCTGTTGCCAGGATGTAATTGGTGGACAGCCTCTAGTTGCCAGAACTCCAGAATTCGGTAGCATTCACGCCAAGGCCATGCTCTCCCTGAGCTGCTCCCAGCCGGTGACAGTGGGATGCCGGGGTCTGGACATTCCTTCCCCTTGGTGGGGCTCCTCTGAGGGACAGTTCTTGCTTTGGGCCTCCCCACCCCGTCTCATGACTGAGACTTCCTTAGATCTGCAGCCTCAGGCTCCTCCTACCCAAGCCTCCTCCTGTCCTCTCTCCTTGTATAAGTATCAGACCAGCATTGCAGTCTGCAGACTCTCCTTGCCTACTGTTGCCTCTCACCTTTGTCCATCACAGGCGTCTCTCCTCAGTCAATCTTTCCAGGTCTAATTCTGTCTTGGCATCACTCTCAGGGGACTCAAACTGGCATACCCTGTGGATGAATCCACATGGCGTAATTCCTGTAGGGCCGATACGAACTCCAAATTCTTTTCTAAGTAAATGACAGACTGATGTAGAAGATAGGAGCTTTGAGGTTGGCCATAAGTTGAAGCCCCAGAGGAGGAAGCCCAGCAATTTACTGGTAGGTGATCTGATGATGTATAGTTCTCTGAGTCATTGGAGAGGTTTTGGTCTTATACTCATTCCTGGCTGCTGGTTTTTGCTTTTTGTGGTTCGTCTGCATGGGTACCTATAGGCAGGTGGTGGCTTAATGGGCTCTGGCACCAAGCCGTTCATGACACAACATAGTTTGTACCTGTCACACATGAACATAGATCTTTCAGAGGAGTGACAGCGTAGCCTGCAGTGTCCGGGGACCTTACGCCCACATCTTGTTCCGCCCCCACTGGCTGCAGGGAGAGAAAAAGACCAGAGAAGTCGAAGTTAGAAGCAGCATAGGAACTACCAAGGGATGGGGGCCAGATGGGGACATTTGGATTTTTATTTGGAGACGTATGCTCGAGATATCCGGTGAATGAGACTTGGGAAGGGCAGTGAAGAGCAGACACAATCTCCCTTGATTGACGGCCTCTGGGAACTCTGAGGAGCCTTTTCTTTTTGCCCGTATCTGCATCTTCGCAGCTTATGAAGCCCTAGCTGGTACTGCAGAATGTGTGGGTGAAAACGGGGAGGTGGGGAGAGCCAGGTCGTCATTGTCAGGGAGGCGCACGGACACAAATAAGGGAGAACTGGAGCTATTCTTACCCACCCACTGTCTCCCCTTTTATGGTGTTTCTGCTTCATTTGTTCTCAAGGAATATAAAG
>NW_005322904.1:0-1356 GCF_000412655.1 Myotis brandtii | reverse complement strand
TATCCTCTGGGATTCCAGGTAAAATCACTCAGTGCAGAAAGATTGACTTAGATGTGGTGGGCTGTAAGGGTGTTGGGAGGGGACCAGAAGATGGTGACCGTTAAACTTTTACAATGTTGTTTCAGCATGTTAGTTGTGAAAATTTCTTCCCCTTTGATATGGAACATGCTGGATTTGTGGCTTTCCCCTCAGTCAGGCAGTGGAGACAAACGCTGGTGCCTCCTGCCAGCCCAGACTTACCTCCCACTCCAGCTTCCCTTTGGCGGCAGGTATACCAGAGCTCTGCTTTGCTGCATGTGTCCTTTCTAAGAAAGCTCTTTTGACTAACCAAAATTCATAATGGTAAATAATATTACTCTTATAACTAAGGCATATTGAGCCCTTGTTATAGAGAAATAAACCTGAGTTTCAAACAGTGAAACTTCTTATGTAAAACTTCTGTTACATTTCATGTTATGGGGAAGACATGTTAAATAGCAAAACCACTTTACCGTACTTCTGGCTTATTTTAGTTACCAACAGCAAAATATTCTAAATGTACTACCTACAAATTGAGTAAAATGGCAGCAGTTAACTTATAAGATTCATATGCGGCACTCTACAATTGTAACACATTATGATAACAAGCATAGCCCATCACATTTCCATCGAGCCATGGTATCATCCCTTAATAGAATCACACTAAAAGAGACAACATCAAAGATGATTTTGGAGGGGAGACAAAAATATCTTGCTGCTATTCCGGATCTTCAAGTAGACTCCAGGGAAGGTGGGTCAGCCCAAAGGTGACTCCTTCTGTCTGCAGGTTAGTGGACAGAAGAGCGAGGTGGTGTGGAGAGGGCCCTTGTTGCCAGGGAGAGCGGTACTGGCCAGGGAGGACCCCTGGTGGAGGGGACTCTTGGGGAGGGTGTCCTCTCTCTTTATGGGATAAATTGTCTGTAAACTGGATGGGGTGGTAGACGGTTCTCTTTTGTGTCGCCGGCCAGGAAGGACTTGATGTTTTTGCTGGAGCTTTTGGTGACGCTCGCTAATGGGGCTGTTGTCTGGCTGCAGCACAGCTTTGAATGTATTGATTATTTTGGCTTCTTTGGTTAATTCCATGCTAATTCACTTTCTTCTTTTAGACAGTTTTTAAATAAGTGTTTCACTCTGCCACCTAACAGCTGCTTCACACCGCCTCTGATTCATTTTGTGAGACATCGCAACCAGATGCCTTTGATGCGGCCAATTCCAAGTCCTCAGGCTCCAGGCCGGCTTCCCCACCAGCAGCAGCCCAATCGCTCCTCTGTTAGCAGGTGCTGACTTAGACGCTGCTTCTCTTTACGGTGAGAACTTGTTCCACAGGCAGTTTAGGAT
>NW_005322903.1:0-1355 GCF_000412655.1 Myotis brandtii | reverse complement strand
CCAGGCCCCGCTAGGATCCAAAGATGCATAGTCCCTGCATGCAGGAAATTCACATGAGAGGAGACAGCCTCATGCACAGGCGGGGACAATGGCGGGACTATGTACCAGAGATCACTCAACTCAGCTTCCTGGGGGGTGGGGGGTGTCACAGGGTGGATTTTTAACTCATGAGTCATTAGAAATAACCACACTTGGAGGAGCTGAGAGAGACTTGAAGCCAATGGTACAGCATTAGTGAAATCACAGAAGTGTTAAACAATAGGGAGAATGTAGGAAAGATGACAGAGCTGGTTAGTGTGGCTAGGACAAAGTGGAAAGCAAGGAGTGGTAGGTGATAGAGGGTCAGATCATGAAAGGTTTCCCATCTTGGAATTTGCCCTTCAGAGTGGAGGGAACTGCTTGAATCTTTTCACCAGGAAGATGGTGTTTGCTCAGGAACATTTTCCCAGGAATGGCCTGGTGGCAGTGAGAGGGACATTTTGAGGGGAACAAGAGAGGCAAATGAACAGGTAGGACACCCTTGCAGCAGTCTGGTGAGAGGCAAGGGAGCCCTGTATCAGTGGTGGCCGTGGCAAGGGAGAGAAAAGAGGAATCTAGAGGCATCTGGAAAATAAAATGATCAGAGCTCAGTGCTAGATCAAGTGAGGCGGGAGAGGGAGGAAAAGGGATCTGGCTGGGGACCCTTTCAGTGGTCCTTGCACCAAGTGAGGCAGAGAACACAAAATGGAGAGGGGTTTGGAAAGGCTGGATGGGTTTCACTGGGCCTGTGTTGTTTGAAATGCACGGGGGACATGCAGACAGACAGATCTGTAAGTCAGAAGCTTGGGAGTGAGACAGAGGCAGTTGTGAGGACCAAGTAGAACAAAACATAATACAAACAAATTATACTCATTTCACAAACACCAACTGGGGATGTTTCTTGTGTGAAGCACTGGGCTGGAAACTGTAAGAAATATAAAGATGAATCAGACTTAGACCAGATCCTGCCATTTGGGAGCCCAGAGACTCATAGGGAAGGAAAAGGCACATCAAAATACTGACACATTGGATGGAAATAGAGCCATGAGAGAGCCTCAGAAGGGTCTTCCCTGGCAGCCCAGCCATAGGAAGGAAGGGGCAGGCATGGTCTCTGAATGAAAGATGGGGAGGGTAGCCAGGTGGCGACAGGTGAGGTAGGACCTGAAAGGTAGACAGGATCTGCACACACACGGAGGGGTACTGAGGGCACAGGGCACAATGCCAAAGCCATGGCAGGTAGAGAGCCAGTGAGCAGAGGGTGCAGAAAGGGGGATCCTGGGCAATAAGAGTGAATAAGAAAGTTTACATAATGAAATGCACTGTGTGTGTGCGTGTGC
>NW_005322902.1:0-1355 GCF_000412655.1 Myotis brandtii | reverse complement strand
AAAGACTCATTAAACTAGTACAAATGGCTCTACATTTTCTGGCATTTCTTCCATCTCCTCTACAAATAAATTTTACAATCCTTGAATTATTTCAAAATGAAAAATTAATATATCATTGAGTAGAAAAAAAACACATTAGTGCCTGAAATTTTAACTGGGCTAGTATTGATTGGCTTTATTTTCACTAAATTTGACTACTTCAAGGTGACACAATTTTCTTTGCCACTGGAGTCATTTTTTTTTCATTTGTTACCTTCTTAGGTAGGCCATTATAACAAGAATACAAGTGTCCATGCTGAAATGTCCACAGAACAATAGGCATTGGTGGAACTGTTCATAAACCAAGACGTTTTTCTTTGCTAAGTCAGATGCTTCTCACCAGTGATGTGCCAGTGAAACCATATTTCTCCTCTCTTCTAATTGGTTCAGGTTAAATGGATTTTCTTTCTTTGAAATAACATTTGTTTGTTGTTATTTGGCACTTTAGTTATTAGTGTTCATTTTATCAATTTAAATAAAATATCAGCATCTACTTGACAGAATAATTAGACTTCTGAAAATGATAAGTTTTGATAAAGTGTCATGATTATATAAATATGAAAATAGTGTCACTTGAGTTATTTCAATTCAGTATAATTCTCTTTCCTCTTTTAATAATCTTTTCTACTTTCCAATCTCCTTTATTCTTGATTTTCAATGGCAGATTAAGGCAGATTGTAGTGATTTCAATTTCACTAAACATATTGTTAAAGATCTTTTCCAAAAAAAGATACCCCCTCCCACTGCCACTTTAGTTATTTATGTAACTGATTTTTCAAATCTGATATTTATAAACAGATTCCTGTTTAATGACTATATGAAATTGATTTGGTGAAGGTATTCTGACAAAAAGAAGGTACTCAAGCATTCCAAAAAGATGTCTGTAGAATGCACTGATGGTCAGACTAACACCTCCTCCAATGTACTGTGTTAGAACAACACCCACAAAGGACAGTTGTGGCTGTGGCTTAAAATATTCTTTCAGAGCGGCACCATTATTTAACCTAGAAAGCATGTGATTTGCCAAGTTACCCACTAATTTACCTCCTATGTAAACAGAAATCCATAATAAAAAATAAATTATAATTATTTAATTTTAGAAAATTTAATAATGTTAACTGTAGTTACCACAGTTTCAAAACTGCATCAACTGTTTTTTTTTTGGCCCCAAATCCCACTAGTCTTCCTAGATTCTAGAAGTAATGACTTAATTGTGTCTTGTCAACATCATTCAGAGATGTTTATAGACCAGCACTTATTAAAGCATCACTACCCATCTGCTTTAAAATCTCAGTATCAAGAATTCCCAGAATGCA
>NW_005322901.1:0-1355 GCF_000412655.1 Myotis brandtii | reverse complement strand
TAACACAATTATTACTAAGTCAAATACCTCTTAACCACACAACTTATTATTGCAAATATCTAAATGATAAATTTTACTCAGCTTTTTCAAGTGCATGTAATGTACTATTTTTATCCTTAAAACAACCCTATGAAGAAGGTACAGTTATTGTTCTCATTTCAGAAATGAGAATAAAAGAGACATACAGGTGTTAGGCACCATCTTGAAGGTCTCACAATTATAATTAACCATAGAATAAGGATTTGAACCTAGCTACTCTAATTCTTTCTCAAATAGTGTATAGTCATTGTATAAAACTTTTACTTTTTATTTGCCTATGACCACATTTTATGGCTTTGTAGCTAGGGTTTGGCAAATCAAATTAAGTTCCTTGGGAATAATAGTTTTCCACTTATTCCTTACAAAAACCATTGAAAAGTCCAAATAACTGGTTCTTCTTTTCCAATTTCCATTTATGTGGGACTTGTGAATTGTTTCCAGTCCCAATGTTTTCTTTTATACCTATTTTTTGTATATAAAATATTTGGGTAAATAGAGTAATATGCCCCATGTAAAGACCCATTTGATTTGAATTGATCTTACACGTTAAAAGGTTAAAAGATGAAAATATAAATATGTGTCTAGAAAAATAAAAGTTAAGATTCAACCACCAGTATCACCCAGGGAACCAAGAACAGAACTCAGGTATACAAGTTAATAGCTTTTTAAAGACTATGAAATACCATACTTTATATGTGATTATACACTAAGTAGAGGCCCAGTAAATTGAATGAAAGTGACCTGCGAAATATTTCAAATTACTAATCCATATATTTAAACATCATGTGCTCTCCTACAATTTTTCTTTCTTCAGTATTCCTTAAGAATGGCTCTATGCCAAAAATATAGCAGCATTCTTGACATCCTTCTCTTTCACTACATAGCACGGAAAATTAAGAATAAATTATTGGCCTTAGCCCCATCCTAACAGAAGGTTCACACCTGGTCAGCCTTTTTAAATTTTGGCAAAGGAAATTTTTCTATCATACTTGAAGGTCTTATTGGATTCTACCCAACAAGAAGAAAGTGACTGTGATTATCTGGTGTTACAAGTAAATTTGATAAAATGTTTTATTTTATAAAATACTTGGATATTTGCCTTAAAGATTTCTATAATTACAAGTCACTATTTGGAGTGTATATGTGTATTTGTGGGGAAAACGTTCTCTATAAAATTGGTTTTAAAAAGGCTACAAATTATTTGTAAGTTCCTGAAAGGTAGTTGAGGGAAATAATAAAATTAAAACCAACAAGTATAATGATCCAAAGGAGCAGGTGTCTTTTATGAGAGGAACCTTGCAAAAAAAATTATAATA
>NW_005322900.1:0-1355 GCF_000412655.1 Myotis brandtii | reverse complement strand
CCCTCACCCCTTCATCTCTTTCTTATCAGACATTGGCAGAGCAGGGGCAATGCTGTTGCCAGGAAATTGTTTGCATTCTTGAGCACATTGCTTCCCAGCAGGCCTTCCCTGTGGAGAGCCAGTTACCAGTTCCCCAACACCAGGCAGCCCCACACCAAGGGTGCAAGCTAAAAATGGACTGTGCGAGGTAGGCATGGCCTTCAATAGGTACTTGAGCCTCTGTAGGGACCCGACTCCTTTATACACACTCCTTACCCGACCCCCTCCGGCTCTGGTCACAGAGCACTCCTGCTGTGAATGCAGACCACCACGGGGGACACACCTGGAGCAATTCGCAGGATAGCTCAGGACCTCTTCCCTCCAAGCACAGAGCACTGATGGGAGTGGGGAGGCCTCTGCCCTCTGCTTCTGGAGTCGTCCTGGGACATGACCATAGGTCAATGGTGTTGTGTTTAGAGCCTGGGCGTTTCCCCTTGGGCCCCACGTCTGCCCTTGTGAACATGAGACTATTCTCCTTCTGCATGAGAGCCCATCAAACATCTGCTGCATTACCATGCCTCCCCACTCTTCTCTCCCAGAGGTTAAACACTGCAGTTCCTCAGAATATCAATCCTGCGATACGATTTACAAACACAGCACTAGCCTGGATGTGTTTCCTTGCCAGTGTCCCCATCAAAAGACATATATTCAGAATTGAATCCACACATTATTCATGTTTTACCATTCCTCTATTGCAGTTGATGCCAGCAGCCTCTATAATAAATACTCTAGACGTAGTATATTTTTGCAAGCCTCAGCTCATTCTATGACATCACTGTCCTCACACAATTATTTCAGGTCTGTGTCGTGTTTGGGACATTTGGGATTTCCCTCCATGTCCTTAACCAGTGGGATTACTACTTCTCTTAATACTGTGTCTGTATTTTTACTAACACAGCTGATGATAACATTAGCCTCCTGGTAGCCATGTCACATTAACGATCCACAGTAACCTTGTAGTCAACAAAAGCTTTAAGGTGACTTTCATGTTAACTCCCATTAATGTGGCAATGGTCATCAGTGCCAGGTATTGTGCAGTTGATTTTTTATAACCTAAAGACTTAACATTTGTCTCTACTCAGTGTTACCTACTAACCTCTCTATGTTTTTGAATCTCAGTTTTACCTTCCAACATATTTGTTCTCATCCAAGGTCTACATAATCAGTGTGTTTGAAAAATCCATCTTTCTGTGTCTTCATCCAAGGTGTTAATAAATATATTGACAAAGATGATAGTGGTTTTTGAATTGTCTACTGGAGAGATCTGCCCATACATAAAAGAGTAATCTTGGGCATAGCTGTCTGCTCAGCTCTGA
>NW_005322899.1:0-1355 GCF_000412655.1 Myotis brandtii | reverse complement strand
AAAAATCAATAAAATATATTTTTTTAAAAAGAAAAACAGAAATTACCTAATCTTAATAGTCCAAAGAAAAATATAGAAAAAAGAAATCAAACAAACAAAATGAATAAGTTTCAGACAACAAACAAACAAACAAAAACATCTATCATTTGTGGTGTGAATTCCTGAATGGAGGGAGACTTAGACTGAGTTTGAAAAACTAGTCAATGAAATAATGGCTGAAAAATCACCAGGTTTAGCAAAAGACATAATGCTAAAGATGCAAGGAGATAGACAAATTCCAAACAGGATAAACCCAAAGAAATCTTACCAAAAGATTTATAGTCCTACTAGTAAAATGGAAGGACAAGGAAAAAATATCTTGAAAATAGCAATTGAAAAAGAATACCTTTTCTCAAGGGAAAGACAATTTGAATGAGAGTGAAATTATCTTCAGAAATTCGTGTTCACAATGTTTTTTAAGTGGTGAAAGAAAAAAACTATCAAACCAGAATCCTAATTTATGAAATAGTCTTCAATGAAGAGAACTCAATACATCTCAGATTAAAACAACAGCAGCAAGAATTTGCTGCCAAAAGAGCAAACCAAAAGAATGACTAAATAAGTTCTCTAAACAGAAAGGAAATGATAAAAGCAGGAAACTTGGAACATCAGGAAATAAGAACAAACAATGGAAGAGGTAAAAATACATATATAGATAATATATTTTTCTTCTATTGAGTTTTCCAAATTACACTTGATGGTTAAAATAAAAATGATAACACCTTCTGATGCAACTCCAAAAGTTTATAGAGGAAATATTTAAGACAATTGCATTTTGAACAAAGTCAAAATTAGAATATAAAGGAAGGTAAAGTTTCCAACCTTTAGTCAAACCAGAATATATTGACACCAATAGATTGTGATTTTAAGGGGTTAAAAAACACAGATAAATAAAAATGAAATTTAAAAATTTCAAGTAACCCACAGAAAGCCATGAAAAAAAGACAGAGAAATGAAAAACAGGGATTAATTAGAAAAGAAAAATAAAATGGTACACTTAAGCCTTAACAATTCAAAATTATATTATATTAAATGGTCTAAATAGATTACTTAAAAGACAAAGATTGGCAAAGTTGATTGACTATCATGATGCAACTATATATTGCCTATAACTAACTCATTTCAAACGTGATGACATGGTAAAACCAAAATGAGGTGTCTCTGGTCTGAGTTTGTTATCTCAAAAAAATCAATGGATGAATTTGTGGGCAAAAATGTTTAGAAGAAGCAAATTTTATTGAGAGAAGCCAGTCCTGGAAAAGGTGCAGTGGGGATTCCAAAAGTAGGTCAGTGTCCAGAGCTTCTCTTCCATGTTG
>NW_005322898.1:0-1355 GCF_000412655.1 Myotis brandtii | reverse complement strand
TTATTCACTTGCTTTCTCCCTTCCCCACCATTACTGGTCTTGTCTCTACCATGCATTTTGACACAATCCTTCTCTTCCATGCTGGTATTGAAAGAAGATGAGGTCTCTTACAGGGCAATGCCTCTTGCTCTGCTGTGTGGTTCCAGTATAACAAAGCTGGCGCCTGAGCTGCACCCAACATCTGTGGAACAGGCAGCCTGGCGGCCTCAGACAGGCCGTCCTGCCTTAGCACATACGTCAGGGCTGGGTGGTGAGCTGAGTCTACCAAACTTGGAACATATAGTTGAAAGAACCTGAGTGATTTTTTTGACTTGAGATTTAAGAAGAAACCAAATGAATGAGGTGAGAAGGAAGAAGATGGATGACCTCCAGGTAGGCCATTGTTTAATAATTTACTGTTCTATGGAATGAGTTAAAGAAAATTGCATTTATAGTTCTCATGTCAGGAAGACTGTGTGGGTGCTTGGGAGAAATATTTGATTTGCTCCTTTGAGTTGGGGGTGGAACCCCTAAGGGGCCTTCTCTGGCAGCAATAGATGTTGGCCTAGAAACAGAGAGGACCTTTGCTTTGTCGACTGAGTAGGTATGTAAGTTGAGGACTGAACTGAGCTGTCTGGTGAGAAAGGTAGAAGAGATGGAGAAGAAGAAAGGGATTTGGGCAAACAAATTTATCTGGTGACCTTATTTACAGTTTGTTTTGTGGTGTGCAACAGAAATTACTTCTTCTGTTTCCCCTATGAAATCTTCCATAGACTCTTAAAAAATCACAAACACAAATATGATCAGATTTTTTGGGGGTGGAAATAGTATGGCACCAGGTCTGTCTACCAGATACTACACTAGGATCAAGCTCAGGTAAACTAGGGGAACCTTTAAGCCTCAACCATGCCACAGAGGGGATCCAGTTTATCTGCTTCTTGCTTTTGATGCTAATATTCCTGATGACTACAGGGTTTTCAGGGTCTGTCTGTGTTTTCAATTTTTAGTGATTATAATGCAAGAAGTTTCTCCTTTCACCAGCAAATTTTCTCTGCTATAGCTGCTGTTGCTGTGGCAGCTGGCATCGTCTTACAGCCTCAGCACATTTGTGTGTCCTATAGAATGCCATAGTTGGCTCAGTTTGGGGGTGCCTACTCTGGGCTATGCTTTGTGTTCAGTTTTGACCATTTTCCCAAGAAGATGGTTGTCAGATTTCCTACTTCTCCAAGTGACTCTTCACCTTCAGACATATGGTCACAGGGTCACAACCTCACAGATCATACTTTGCTGCCTACCTTGTTACATGCCCACATGTTATCCATTCATTTGATTTTAATTTTTTGTTTGTTTTTAAATTTATCTTTATTGTTGAAAGT
>NW_005322897.1:0-1355 GCF_000412655.1 Myotis brandtii | reverse complement strand
AAATAATGGAGGTGGAGAAAATAATTAGATTTATGATGTTGTCACCATCACTCTCTTCCCCTTGTGATGTTGCCATGGTGACGGAGGAACCAGTTAGCTAGTAAAATCTTTTCCATTCTTGTCTGGCTTATCCTATCACCTGTCATGTTGGAAAAAGCAGCATACGCACTAGCTTGTCAACTTTAACATAGAGATCTTGATTGAGTTGATGGATTTCTGCTTTTTTGAAACATCCATCATTGACTAGTTCTTCCTTCTCTGACATCTCAGTTTTCCAAAAGGATTTTCTTTTCCTTTCTATCCTTCAACTTTGCTCATTCTCTTTGACCTCACATCTTTGTTAAACTACATCATCTTCTCATCTTTCATGTTTGTTACTTGCTTATTAAATTTCCAACTATTTAAAAACGTTATTTAATATTTCCCATGAAATCAATTTGTTTCTTAGTTAAAGCACATGAAACCAAAAGGAGAATTTCAAACATTCTTTGCTGGCAATCCTCGTTAAGTAGGGTCTCAAATTATCACTGTATTTGGAGGAGACTAGAAGTTTATAGTAAAAGTGAAGCCAGTGTAATCTTACCGGGTCTAAATAGCAGAGAATCGAAGATTCTATGGGGCTCTCAAAACCCGTGTGCTCTGCCTACTATCCAGTTCTTCCTTTAGAAACAGCATCTCGGTTTCCTTTTAGGGGTGCTACTTTCCCACTCTCAGATCATGTGATGAACTTGGGCTGACTGCATCCCCCCTCTATGGGCTGGCACAGGGCCCAGACCTGGTCTATGAGGTCCCTGGCCGGAACTCTCTCTGAATCCAGTGTGAGGCATTTTTCCAGCTGAGAAAAGATAGGTACGATATAGCGGGATTTGCTAGTGCCTGTCCTTGTGGTCACCTTAGAATGAAGCCACACAGAGAGAAAGCAAAGCTGAGATGGAGTGAGAGTGACCCATGGGCTCAAAATCAGGCTTTTTAGTTACGTAAGCAGTTTAAGTTCCTGGCTTAAGCCAGTTTGAGTCCTGTTCTGTCTAAGAACGTAACTTTGATTCATTCATAGCTTTCCGTGGCCTGAAAAATTGAGGAGGAAAATGAGTGCTTCCGATTCCCCATGTGGGTTTTATCACATAGGAACCCTAGGAGAGTCTGGCTTTGTCCTGGAGGCAATTGAGTACAGTGCAGGCTTTGGAATAAAAAAAATACTTGGTTTCAAATTCGCCATTGCGGCTGTGTGGCCAGGGGCACATTACTTAAGCTCTCTGGCCCTCTGATCCTTTCTGTGTAAGTGTAGCTGTACAGATGAACTGCCATGCCCTGTAAAGAGCTTAGCATGTGAACGAATGGGGGTGGGAGCAGGGGGG
>NW_005322896.1:0-1355 GCF_000412655.1 Myotis brandtii | reverse complement strand
TTCTCCGGAGTGAAATGAGACAGCCAATGAGTAGCTTTGCACGAGGGCTGAAAGGATGGTACCTGCAAGGCATGTTGTCATTCACCTTACATGCAGGGCTGGGCCAGTGTTAGTTTCCCCGCTCTTGTCCCATGCCTTGACTAGCTCCTCCAGCTGCGTTGTCTGAGCTTTGCACACAGTAGACTCTTGTTCTACAGTTTCTGAGTCATCCATCAAGTAAACTGCTCCCAGAGGCAATAGATTTTTAAGGAAACTGTCTCTTCTCTTATATATTTCCCTTTATCCCAAGGATCAACTCTCACATACTTGTGATCAAAATTGCCTTGAATTGTAAGGTATATGAGCAACATTGCCCTACTGCAGCTAGGATTTTTTCTTTTGATGGTGTTAATAGCATTACACTCTATTTTAAGGCTCTTGGACATCTGAGTAAATGTTAGCATGAAGCAAAATAAAATAAACATGAAAATGAATGTGTCCATCAATGTGAACAGGAAATTCAGAGCTGGGAGAGTGAAAAACCTATAAAGTCACTTTCCATGTCCAGAAGTGACCTCATGCACAGGACAGTCATCTGTCTATTGGTCATGACTGTGGAAAGCACGGAAATAATCTCATGCAAGGAAGAAACTCCTGTCAGGCTGCCCGGTATTTCTAATCCTTAACAGGATGTGACTATTACCCAAGGATACAACTATAAACACATTAGGAGGCTACTCCATTTACACGAAATATTTTGTCTAATTAATTCATAATTACCTACCGGCACCTAGCTAAAGCCAAGGTTAAGCTTTGATGATAGAGAAAAAAAGTTATCCTATGAGGAAGGCAATCAGTGAATCAAAGAAGCAAGGGGAAAGTCTGGACTTATACCAGAACAAGTCCAAGGAAGATAATATGGCACAGAAGGGGCTGTGGGAGCACCCAGTAATGAGGGGCCAGGGAGGAAGTAGTCAAGAAAAGGACAAGGGTCTAGGATGCAGTAGAGAGAGTCTCAAGGCTACTAATAAGTAGTTGGTTGGAAGGACTTATGAGAACTCTCACCCACTGCAGGGGAGAATGTAAATCAATGCAACCACTTTCCAAACCTCTTTGATGGTATTCACTTATGCTAAACATACACTCCAGGACATAGCAGTTCCATATCTGGGAATATTTCTAGCAGAAATCTGTATAAATGTTCACTAAATACATATATAAACTGCTCATAGCAGTACTACTTTCAATAGTTCTGTATCAGTTTGCTCGAACTGCCATAACAAAGTACCATACACTGGGCTGCTTAAACAACAGAAATTTATTTTCTCATAATTTTGGAGGCTAAAAGTCCAAGATGAAGGCATTGGCAGGGTTTT
>NW_005322895.1:0-1355 GCF_000412655.1 Myotis brandtii | reverse complement strand
ATGAAGGGAAGTATAATGAGCAAGTATAAGTGGGAAGAGACAGTAGTTTCAACAAACTGTGGCTAAAATAGCTTACATTTGCAAGTTTCACAAATCATACTACCTCACAAGGGTTTCATGCAAGTGAGGGCACCTGCAGCTGAAGTTTCATTAGCATCGTCGTAATCTGTGCCACTGAAATACAGTAGGTGCTCAATAAATACTGTGAATAAAGCTCTATCCTCAGGGACTTTACAGTCTAGCCAGCAAGACTGTAAAGAAGAGATGGATAAAACCCTGCCACGACTCAATGTGTCAAGTCCAAGAAACATAATTGCATAAAATGTGGGGATGTGGATGCAAAATAAAAGAAATAACCCAGGTGACTCTACAGAGTCCACCAGCCAGAAGTTCTGGGATATTGGCTTGCATGATCCAAATCTCTCCCGGTCCTGTCTGCAGTTTTGGCACCACCTGGTGGCAATTTCCCTGCTGACTTCAATGCCGATGGGGACCATTCTGGGTCCTATGGCTGAGTTGGCTCTTTCAAGACAGCGGGAGTGATTCCAGGAGTCTCCCAATTAGCTGCAGCAGGTTCCGTGGCTCACCCCAGGAAAATTCATCTGGGAGAAGTCTGGGTGTGCGGCGATTCATCCTCCACCTCCTCACTTAACGATGCAGGGTTGTGTCTAATGGGACAGGAGGCCCTGTCCCACAGAGGAGGCACTGATAGTCCAGGGTAGGAAGCTATGACACTGGAAGCTGACGGATATTCCAGGTACATGAACGAATAAATGGGCAAAAACTCAATAGATGATAAACCGTGTAAAAGATAGATCTGGGAGACGTTTTAAGGGAAGACTGCAGAAGTATTGGAGGGGTCTAAGGTCTGGAAGGAGTTCCAGGATTCTTAGGTGAGCCATCCTCCATAGAAGGGGAGGGTCGACCAAGTGGCTGTGCAATTTCTAACTGAATCACAAGAAACTAGAGACAAAAGCCAACGGAGCCTCAGAGGAGAGGCCTGGAGTCCCGAGGATGCGGCTCCAGGGTGCTATTTAGGGTTAGGGCAGTGTAGAAACCCACAGGATATGGGATATGCTGGTAGGAAGCTCCTGGTTGACCCAGTGACTAACAGAACTTGGGAAATTTTATTACTTTACAGTCATCTACTCCAGAGGGTTGTTGTGAAAATCATTAACTAGGACCTAACAATTAGTTGGAATTCAATAAGAAGTAGCTACAATTAATGACGCTAAAAGGGTTCAAGGAAAACATCTTTTCTTGTGTCTTGCTATATTTTATCTTTCTTTTATCCTTGTAAAATATTGGAGTAGGTATCAAGAAGGAAGATAAGACACTTGTGGGAACCCTAATCA
>NW_005322894.1:0-1355 GCF_000412655.1 Myotis brandtii | reverse complement strand
GTATTCTGATTTCATCCTCTAAAGGTATATGTGTCACAAATAAAAACTACAACGGAGACAAACGTTCTCCGGTCTCTCTGATTTGTTGTATTCCAAATGAGCGCCTCTGGCCTTTTGAGCATCACAAGGAAATCAGTGGAGAGGGAATCATGTGCTAACCAAGTACTTAAAGGGCAGAAAAACTCACTGACGTGAAAGAGGATTAGTAAAGGGTGCAGAAGGGCACCAGCCCCTCCCAGTTTGGGTGAGCAGGTTTGTGATTAGTTATCAGGCAGAAACCCACAAGCAATTAACAGCTCTGACATCAGGGGACGACGGGCAAATATAAAACCCTCAGCTCTAAGAGCGGTTTGGCGGAGAATCCCCTCAGGAGTTGGAGGTACTGGAGAGAAGCTCCACGGGAAGTGGGTGGACCCCAGCCAAGCCTCCATTAGGTGGGGGGGGGGTGATTTTAAAGGATGAAAATTAACTTGCTGGAAACCTGCTCCCAATTCTTCTTGCAGCCCCATGGTTAGATGTAGTTAGTGGTGGCGACCTGCTAATGACTGCTTTTGATAAATGGCATCCAGGATAAGTATTTTTATAAATAGAAATTAAGACGGAAGAAAACTAAATGACTAGGATGGGGGGTGTAATTATGTAGGTATTATACATGTCAAACTTTTAAAGGTAAATAACTGTTTTTCTGACTTGGATTGTCATGCGACAGATTTGAAAAGCGTTTTGAAGGTGGGTTGGAAAGGGCTCATGCCACTGATGACATGCCAAAAACAACAACAACAAAAAGCCTTGCATAATTCCATTTTGCTTTCTCCTTTTCAGCTTGATTTTTCTCTATGTGCCTCAGTCTCTGCACAAAGGGCCGCAGAACCAGAGCCTTGCTTCCAGCAGAATGGAAGTTCATAGACTCCTCTCTCTAGGATACGTCTTCTTGCCCCTGCTGTTCACTCAGCAGGCGGGGGCTCAGTTTCCCAGGGAGTGTGCCACCACTGAGGCTCTGAGGAATGGTGTGTGCTGCCCAGACCTGGCCCCCGTGTCCGGGCCTGGGACTGACCCCTGCGGCTCCTCATCAGGGAGGGGCAGGTGTGAGGCAGTGACTGCGGACTCCCGACCCCACGGCCCCCAGTACCCGCATGATGGCCTAGACGACAGGGAGGGCTGGCCCACACGCTTCTTCAACAGGACGTGTCACTGCAATGGCAACTTCTCGGGACACAACTGTGGGACTTGCCGTCCTGGATGGAGAGGAACCGCCTGTGACCAGAGGGTGCTCACAGGTAAGTGGGGGTATGGACGGATAGCCAGTCCTGCATGAGACCCAAATCATTTGAGCTGGAAGAACCTCTGGGAAAATC
>NW_005322893.1:0-1355 GCF_000412655.1 Myotis brandtii | reverse complement strand
TACTGTCAACAATAAAAATTATATATTAAAAAAAGAATTCACAAGTTAACCAGATGTAGAAACTAGTGTAAAATGGTTTCAAATCACTGTTATAAGTTTTGGCAATTCCTAGGATCAGAAACAACAGAAGTCAAACCCTCTTGGCATCTATACTAGATAGTTTATTGGAGATCTTCCATCCTAATGTATTCTAAATACTTGCTATCCACACCCGACTCTATTTTGTCTAGTGTGAAAGTTTTAAAAATATTTTTAATAGAAGAGATATCTGACTGCCAGAAGAAATAGGCACCAGGCCACAAAATGCAGAAACAGGACATCCTCTAAAAGCGGGGAGAAATCACTGCACATGGGGCAGAGCACCCGGCTGTTCTATGACAGAGGAGCTCAAGACCACGGCCCGGAGGCCACGGAGCAGGAGCAGGACTGGGGCACTGAGCAGCGGGGGAGGCTGGTCTTGGGAGAGAATTAATGGAGACCTCCCAGAGGAGACCACTTATCACTGTGCCCTGCAAGACAGCAGAGAGCAAAAGAAGGACAGTGGACCGGAAGCTGTGATGGGAGCCTGGGTACGTGCTTGGAAAAGACGAATACACCAAATGTTTAAATAAGCGGAGGTTATAACAATTGAGCAAGGAAAAGAGTCATTTATAAAAATAAATGGCTTAATTTTAAGCATTGTTCAGATAAAATGTTACATATAAATAAATAAAAGTGGCAGCTAATTGATTTTGTGTGCTATCTTAGGTTTGAAAAATATGTTTGCATATAAAGATTACAGGTGACTGGATCATAAGTAAAATCTTTGCTTTTTTTAGACATTAACACAGGCTGGGCCCGGGTCTCAGCAAGTATAATTAATTCTAAGTAAACCAGGAGACCCAGGTTCTAGCCTCCACCCTGCCACTAACTAGTGTTACAATACTTGGGTATGCAATTCCCAGACCCCCACCGGGAGATACCCACAATTGGGGGAGGGAGGTCCGAGGTCATTAATTTTGTTTGTATTTCAACTCCTCGGATGATTCAAGTTCTCCATTACCGTCTGGGCAGCATGATAAGCATAAAGTAGAAATGAGTAACACAAGCTACATGAAAATAGCAAGTTGTTTAACTCATCTGCAATGTATTTTCCTCATCGGTAACGTGAGAAGGCTGAACAAGAATCAGCAAGTTTCAAATTTCTTTTCTACAGAATACTTTGTTCAAAGAACATCTTACCTCGAACTCCACTATATGAAATGGAGCCAGCCAGTGCAGTCAGGTTGAAGCAGGGTGGGCAGCCTGAGTCTTTAGCATTTACCCACATCTTCCTACCAATAGCCACCCCACATAAGGAAGGGCCAAAGGAAACA
>NW_005322892.1:0-1354 GCF_000412655.1 Myotis brandtii | reverse complement strand
TTCAGAGACGAGCCTGAGAACCCGAGACCTAACTATGAACTCGAACTCTCTCTGCATAGAGCGAGTCTTCCTGGCACGCAGGCAGGCAGGCTATCGGCATGGGGGCCGGGCTCCTGGAGATCACGCACTGGGTCCCGGTCTCGTGGGCCGCCCAGGCCGCGATGACACCGAACCTCGCTCCCTGTGGGCTCTGGGTGTTTCTCTGCTCTCCCATAATGCCCTGCTTGCGTTTAACACAATCCCAAGTCACAAATATTGGCCGAGATGATTTTTCAAAAACTGCAGTTTATAAACACAAAGATTTAGACAATTCTTTTGATGTTATACTTCAGGTAAGAAATAATAGCTGCTAGTTTTGCATTTAGTCTGATGCCTCATGTTTTCTTTAAGAGAATAGATTTACCATGTTTTTCTGGTGAAATATAATTTTTTTTTTAAGAAGGAATCCCACAGGCCTGTTTTCTATGACATTCGTGAAAAGAAAGCCCTTCAGATTGTCCAAAAACTTTATATTCCATTTATATACTAATTACTAAAACACGGCAGGGGGCCGATTTCCCGTTTAAATATATGTGTGTGCCTGCCTTTGAGGACCCGGAAGATGAAAACCCTGAACCCTACACTAAAGGGTGGGATTTACATTATAAAAATTTTTTCCATTTCATAAGAAGGTTCGCACCAGGAATTCTTCCTTTAAAAGGTTTAATGATCCGTAAGTAAGCACTTAAATTCAGTAAGAATGGCTCATTATTTTCCAGGTAAAATATGGGAGAGAAACAGTTCAAGTGGAGGCGTGAGTAGCTGCAACAGCTGGGGAAGCCCCTCACATTGGAGCTGAATGTGTATACGCGAGGTTGTTTACCTGGGCTGTCCTCTTCCCTGCCCTGAACTGCTGTCCATGAGGTAGAATTTTATTTACAAAAGTGAAAGGCAAGGGTCAAGGTCTGGAAGGCAAATAGCAATTTATCCTTTCAAAGTCACAAGTGCACTGAGACTGCTGTAAGGCCTGTGAAGCTCCCAGCCTTTTAATAACATGTGAGTCGAGTGACTTTATCTGGGAAGTACAGAATAAACGGAGAGTGAGCTTTTGAATAAGATAGGAAAAGGAGACAAACTTTTCTTTACCTTCCCCATCTAGAAGCAAACTCACCCCAGAATGCTAGGGTACCTTGGAAATGTTTTAATAATTCTTGAAAATCATGACAGAAGTTGGCTGTCACCTTTTTTGTTCGCTTGTTTGTGTAAGGACACATTCACTTACATTTGAAGAAAATGAAATACCCAGTTTCAGAAGAAATGAAACAATAAATGCATGAACCTTATAAGAATACTTTTAGTTAATTGGAAAAAAAAA
>NW_005322891.1:0-1354 GCF_000412655.1 Myotis brandtii | reverse complement strand
ACTACCAAGAGAACACTAGGTATGCTCTCCTTTATTGCCATCAAACTGCGATTGTAATTATTTATTTATGCAATTATTTGGCTAATGGCTATGTCCCCAGCTAAACTACAAGCTGTATGAGGTTGGGGACCTCGTCTGTCTCATTGGATGAGGTAACTGGATTAACAGTTTTTAAATGCATGTAGTAATATACGATCTTAATTGCCCACGGATTCCAAGAGGATAAAAGTCCACCCTAGCTAGGAGAAGACCTCATTTCTAGACCATGAGTAGGTCTTCCGCGTTCCATTCTGTACATGGTCCCTGAGCAGCCAGAGCCTGCTGGGCACTAACCCCACCCAGACCCAAGTGGATAAGCTGTCTGCATCCCCTGAGACAACCATGCCTCAAAGAGACTCTGATCCAGGAAAAAGGAAGTAGAAAACGCACGTCTTTGATTTTCCTTGTTGCGAAAGGGCCAGAGGGAGGAACTGGGAGCCACACCCCCTCCAGCCTGCCTTTTCCTCTTCAGCTCTGACAAAGACCAGGCGGTTCAAAGATCGCTCCAGGGTTTCTGGAGTTTTATCTGACCCTCGACTGACTTTTTAAATCAATGAGGCAAAGCCTGAATGGATAACCAGAGGCCAAGTCCTATCGCTGTTCATTCTGTCTTTTCCCGAGCACTGGGTACAACACAGAGAGTGAGCGGGACGCAAGCATTCCTGACCCGCACGTCCCAAGCTCGGGCCCTTCCCCTCGGTCCCTGCTCCCGGAGCAGCCCCATCCCGGCCGCGGGCAGGGTGGGCCTGAGGCCCGCCCGCAACCGGGGCAGAGTTTAACCCACCTTCCAACTCGGCAAAGCCCAGCACTACATCTGAGGCTCTGCCCTGCCTGTCTTTGACCTCCAGGGCCGAGATGGTGCAACCCCAAGAGAGGATGTCCACTCTCAGCTGGTCTGACTGCAGCCGGAACTTCTCCACTGTCCCTGCCCCCGAGGGCAGCTCTCCAAACACGGATCTGGTCACCGAAACCATGGGGAAAGCAGGGTGTGCTGGGACTCCTGGCCCTTCCAACTCCTGCAGCCGAAGTGGGAGCGACAGAAGTTTACTGGGAAAGGGGTGGGACCCGGCTCAGACTCCTCCCCTTCCTTGCCTGGATTTGGGGAGTGACCACTCCTGCAGAAAATACCCCCTGCGGCCTTTCTAATCTTTCCGTTGCCAAGGGTCACCTAAATGCAAAATTTCCAACCGTGCTTTTGGTTCTTTTCCTTTGCTAACCTTGGCTGCATTGCATGTTGGGAATGGTAGTCTTTGGAAGATGAAGTTGCATTTTGGGGCTTGTAGTTTTTCTAAACCCAATCCTGAACCTACAGGAT
>NW_005322890.1:0-1354 GCF_000412655.1 Myotis brandtii | reverse complement strand
TCTGGGCCTTCTGTATGTCCTCTTTCAAAAAGTGTCACTTTTTCTCTGTCTTTTCTCTCTTTACATTCTCGTAGACTTTTATTATACTATCTCATTCTTCTATCATATATTTGTCTTGACTCATCTTTCATATTTTAAATTGGCTTATATTTATAGTGCTTTATTCTGAGTGATTTCCTCAGAACTATTCTTCAGTTTGCTAATTTGCTTCTCAGTTGGGTATTTGTCAGCTTCACCTTTTTGCCTTGACGATTGTTCTATTCATTGTTTGGAAGAACATTGACAATACAGTATGCCTTCAGTATTTCTCATATTTAGAAAACATTTTATTCACAAAGATTCATAATTTGTCTTTGACAACTTTTTCAGATAATTAAGAAAGTTGGGAATAGTCAAGAGAGGAACAGGCATTGACCCAGAGGTCATGGAAGGTTTTCTTTCTAGTCTATATATGTTAGTAAAGTTTTTGAAATAATTATGGAAGCACAGGGAATTTATTTGGGGTTAATGCCAGATGTACTTTCCTTGCCAGCCATTAACCCTCAGGCAATATCTCACTCCTAGGTCATTACTGTAATTACAAGGCAAATATTTTAAAACAACATAGGTGTACTATTATATGTATTTTTTTGTACTTAGGTTGCATTTACATAATTGGTGTGTATAGGGGATTTCTGGGAATTTGTGATTAACTCATTACTCATAAAAATCAACTGATTAGAATATCTTTCATTTTCAATTTACATTATTATAATTAACCTGTAAGTAGGGTAGGAGTAATGTTAGACAATCAGAAGCAGCTTTCAATTATAAGCTTCATATTGTCGTTAAATAGATTGGAAATTTACTATTAAATTGAAAATGCATCTTATTAGGGACATCTAAATCTGATGAAGAAAACTGGAATGTCCCATTTGTACTAATCATGTGGAGGTACAGATGTTGAAGAGAAAGGGGTTTGTTCTTGCCGAGTATTACATACCATGTGCTCCAGTAAGACTATCTTATCTTGGACTTGTTTTAGATATTTGTAACAGCTGCTGGGTCTCTGATTGGGTTGGAAGCCCTTGCTCTGACTCCTGCTATGATAATTCAAGCAGAATGAAGTCAGTGGAACTACCATACAAGATTTCCTTTTAAATCGCTCTGCAAGGCTGAGAGCTGAGTGATTGCTACATATATTGCTATCATTTCTTCCCACCCAATTAACCCCCCACAACCCACATCCCACCATTCAATTGGTGCTTCTGTTGCCTTCTGATGGATAATTTTTGCATTTCTCTGTCATTCAACCTAGTGCTTTCTGTGTGTACACTTGTACATAAGTTTGCACTCAGCATTTATTTTATATCTT
>NW_005322889.1:0-1354 GCF_000412655.1 Myotis brandtii | reverse complement strand
ATGTATACAGAGGAAGGGATACAATCAAGTATCAGTTTCACCCTACAGTGACAGGATGGGAAGAAAACACTTTCTCCTCTCCTCATGGCAAAGCTCTTTACCATGAGGACATGAAACTACTCTTGAAGGAAGCCAAGCTCTTTGAACATAAACCAGGAATACTTCTGATCATGAACGATGCCCATGCCACCACTGGAACATACTCAGGGTAGATGTGATGAGTCATGTCTTCAGTGATTTGCGTGGTACGAAGGAATATGGAGTGGTTCTCCCACAGTCCAGTAAACAAACTTTGCTCCTCACGTCTATTTAGCATGGAACCTCTATTACATCAGGTTAGCCTTCTCCCTCATCCTTTACCTAAATATTACTCCACATTTAAGAAAGCCTTGAGCAAGTGACCCTATGCCAGGAGTGTAGTGATAATAAAATCTCGTATTTGCTGAGCAGTTTCAGTGTGACAGGCAGTTGACACACATCATTTCCACTGATCCTCAGAATGACCCTCTGAGATGGACATTATTGTCCTAGTTAACAAGGGAGGACCTGAGGCTCAGAGAAGTTAAGTAACTTTCCCAAAGGCATGCAACTAACAAGTGGCAGAGTCTATGTTTGACCTAAATAGTCTGGCACTGGTGAATAAACTCTTAAACACTACATTGTTCAGTAGAGTACATTCATTTATTATTATTTAACCAACTAGAGGCCCGATGCACAGACTCGTGCACCAGTGGGGTCCCTCGGCCGGGCCTCTGTCCTTTCATAATCTGGGACCCCTCGGGGATGTCATAGACCCTGGCCATCTCAGTAACCTGCTCACTTCTCCTGCCTAGATCTTTGGCTTATCTCCTGTGTATAGCAGGTTTGATATCTTAATTCTTGCCCGCCTTGGGTGGACAATGCACTTAGCCTTAGCCTTGCGTAGCCAGCAACCAATTCTCACCTCTATCTTCCCATCTGATCTTGACCAAAGTCCCGAAATCTGGTCAAGGCAAGGCCGACCATAACCTCCTCACCCATGTCATGTCACCTTTTGATTTAACCTCACCAACCTAAGACAGACTTTATCTTTTAGGGAGAGTATAAAATGATTTTTCTGAGTTTGTTACTACCAACTTAGGAATTAAAATAGAGGTGGTTTGGCAGAATGGAAAAAGCATAGAGTGAAATTTGTCAAGCTATTCCAAAACCTCAGAAAGGAAGAAAAAAGGCCAAGACAAACCCTGCCAATTTTAAAGGAGAATAAAGAGGTCAAATAAATGCTCTATAAGATATAAAAAATTACAAAAATGGCAGAGAAGAGAGAGCAGGCCTAGGCCCAAACTATACACACACACACACACACACACACACA